>NC_058085.1:203266662-203359162 GCF_014858855.1 Bufo gargarizans | reverse complement strand
ATTTTTTGATAAGTATATAATTCCACATGTGTTAATTCAGTTTTGATGCCTTCAGTGTGAATCTACTATTTTCATTGTCATGAAAATAAAGAAAACTCTTTGAATGAGAATGTGTGTCCAAACTTTTGGCCTGTACTGTATATATATATATATATATATATATATATATATATATATTACACTAATAGATAGGGTAGCACACAAAAGTATCTGGAAGTTATAACAAATTTAGGCCCAAATCAGTTTCCCTATTTCACACATTTTTTATCAATTTTACTACACCAATACCGTGCTATTCACTTTGGGGGCAGCAACAGTGGCTGCCAGGGAAGACCAGGTGAGGGGGGCTGAAGAAACTAACATGATACCCCACAGTTTGATAAAAGTGAAAGGGAGGGTGAGGACTCAAGGTGCCGGATCAAGGTGCTGAGGAGGAGGCAACATCAGTGGAGGAGGGTGATGGTGGCTGCAATAAAGAGCAGATTCCATGTACCTCCTAAAGAACAGCTAGAGCCATGTCTGCTTCTGGATCTGGTGATGCCACTGATGCAGTGAATGGGTTAAGCTCAAAGTGTGTGAGAGCTAAGCCCAGATCGGGTGCCTCTACCTCTGCGTGAGTATCACCCATCTGGCAGGTTTTTTCCACACTGCCAGAAGACAAAATCATTGTCTTCTGCAAGCTGTCCAAGGCACCACAGCTCTATTGAATCACATAAAGTGGCATCACCTCATCCCGTGAGCAAACATGGGTGTAAGCTAGCCACTGTGGCAGGTGTTCCCTGCTTCTCCTAGTTCAGCTTACGGTAGCCATGCTGCATCCACGAGCATTACGGTGTCTTTCACATCGCCATCATTCCTTTTTGTTTCTCTCACTCAGACTTTCTAAATAAGTAAACTGGCTTGCGCAAGATGCTGGCAAAGTCCATCAGCCTCTGTTACATGGTGAGGAATGTTCTCCTGGACCTATAGCTTTAGAACAGCCAGCCTTTATACCGCTTAATCCATGACATGCCAACTCGCTGGAAGTCGACATTGTGCATGCTCGAGCATCTGTACAAGCAGTTGAAAGCCATGAATGATTTTGTCATGCACCAGAGGTCTCAGCAGCAGGGAGCATGTGTTGCTTCGAGGTCAAGCAGTGGCAGTTTATCCAAATGCCTGTTGGACTTGGGTGCTGAAGCCCTTCGAAGAGACCACAAAGTTTGTCAGCAGGGACAACTGTTACATGAATAACGTCATCCCTCTCATATTTATCTTAGGGCAGACGCTGATGCTCATACAGCACGGGACCAATGCGTAAAAAGAACAGCTGATGCATCTTGCTGTCCATCCTATAGCTGTTAGAGACACACAATGGGAATCTGGCATAGAGGAGGATAATGAGGATGAGGAAGATAAGGATGAGCAGCTGCCACTGAAAGAGGAGAAGGAGTTGAGGGTGGAGGAGCAAAAGGATGATGATGAGGATGGTACAAGCCAAGACTAATGTTGAGTGAGCATGCTCGGCCGAATACCAGTTCAGCTTGAGCATCGCTATGCTCGGCATATGGCGATACTCGGCCGAGTACCGCATATGCTCGAGATCAATGCTCAAGTCTCCTCCCCGCATGTTTCGCGTCTGCTAAGCAGCCAATAAACGAGCAGGTAAGTACTGCCCTAACGGTAATGCCAGTAGCCATGTTGGCTACTGGCATTACAGCGATTGCCTGGCCGGAACGCGTAAGCGGGTTATATATTGCACCCGATGACGAGTGTTCGGCTCATTCTAAGTAAGGGAGAGCTGAGGATAGGAAGGGACAGAGAGTGTAGGGAGTGTAATCGAATATTATAAGTGTACAAAAACTTTTAAAGATGGTGTCCCCTGCGGATAATTAAATTATCTGTGCCACATCGGTTTAAAGTGTGTGCATCCCAAAAATATCAGCGCCTCCCAATGCGCAGGTACATGCTGCTATGGCGTGCACCTGCGCATTGGGAGGTGCTGACTAACCCCCTTTTCTTTGCAGATTCACAGCGCTGGAGGTGTGGCACTCCTAGCAAGTCGTGCACTCCTGATCAGCCTGTCTGCCCCATAGGCTGATTTTAATCAGTTTCAGTATAAAGCTGTGGCTTGCTCTCACTACATTCATTGGTAGCTGTCTGGCACAAGGAAAGGTGTGGAGTAGGCTCAGCATGCATGTTGGTACCTGTATTCCTTGTAAGTAATGGAGGCCATTGTGGCACCAAAAATGGTAAAAGGCACGGTGGACCCAGCATGCATGTGGATCCAACACTTCCTGAACTTTATGGCAGCCATTATGGCGCATAACAGGTAAAATTTAGTGTTAGGACCCATCTTACAGAGATGACGTCCGGCAGACAGGCTCAGATGATTTTGTATAAAATGCATTTGCCAAGCATCTCACTTTATAAATAAGCGTAGCATTAGCACTATAATATTTTTTGTGACTATGACATTATTGTACTTTACCTGGTTTGCAGGGTGCTGCTGCATGCCCCCTTTTTTTCTCCCCAAAATATCAGTGACATCCAGTGCAGTTTTTCCATAGACTGTGTCCTCTGCGGACATTGAAATTATTCATGCCACATCTCTTGTTTAAAGTGTTCACATCCCTAAAATATCAGTGACATTCAGTGCAGTTTTTACGTAGACGGTTTCCGCTGTGGACTGTTAAATTATCCGCGCTACATGATCTGTTTAAAGTGTGCGCATCCCTAAAATATCAGTGACATCCAGTGGAGTTTTTCTGTAGACACTGCGAACTATGACATTACCTGTGGTGCCTGTCCTGTATAACGTTTCCACATCACAAATAGTGTTGTAAATGTTTTTTTCACATACACTTCCAAATCGTACGCTACTGTACGTGTGACATACTTTCAAGAACATATGACCTTTAAAATGAAGAAGGCGAACCGTAGGGGATGGGGAAGTGGCCGTGATGCTGATGGTGCACGCAGAGGCCAAGGCCTTGGGTGCTGAGAAACTGTGCCTGCTGCCAAAGCACAAGAAAGTCAATCATCCAAGATACCTAGCTTCATGTTCCAGTTTGCAGGGCGGCACAGAACATAACTCTTGAAGTCAGCCCAGTGCGAGCAGGTGGTCGGTTGGATTGCAGCAGAAAAGGTTTCGCTGGTTAAACACCACCCTGACTTCCAGCAAGTCCAGTATCACTAGCCAAAAGTCTGGTCCAAACAATTACTGTTTAATGAAGTATATCAAAAGGGGCATAGATATCCGTGATAAGAACATAGTCCTACCACTTAACAAATCGCTAGTCAGACCACACATGGAGTACTGTGTACAGTTCTGGGCTCCTGTGAACAAGGCAGACATAGCAGAGCTGGAGAGGGTACAGAGGAGGGCAATTAAAGTAATAACTGGAATGGGGCAACTACAGTACCCTGAAAGATTATCAAAATTAGGGTTATTCACTTTAGAAAAAAGATGACTGAGGGGAGATCTAATTGCTATGTATAAATATATCAGGGGTCAGTACAGAGATCTATCCCATCATCTATTTATCCCCAGGACTGTGACTGTGACATAGAAACATAGAATGTGTCGGCAGATAAGAACCATTTGGAAAATCTGGTCTGCCCAATATACTGAATATTATGAATAGCCCTTGGCTCTACCTTATATGAAGGATGGCCTTATGCCTATCCCATGCATGATTTAACTCCTTCACTGTATTTGCAGCTACCACTTCTGCAGGCTATTCCATGCATCCACTACTCTCTCTGTAAAGTAATAATTCCTGATATTACTTTTAAACCTTTGCCCCTCTAATTTAAAACTATGTCCTCTTGTAGCAGTTTTTCTACTTTTAAATATTCTCTCCACCTTTACCTTGTTGATTCCCTTTATGTATTTAAAAGTTTCTATCATATCCCCTCTGTCTCGTCTTTCTTCCAAGCTATACATGTTAAGGTCCTTTAATCTTTCCTGGTAAGTTTTCTCCTGCAATCCATGTACTAGTTTAGTAGCTCTTCTCTGAACTCTCTCCAAAGTATCAATATCCTTCTGGAGATATGGTCTCCAGTACTGAGCACAATACTCCAAATGAGGTCTCACTAGTGCTCTGCAGAAAGAGCACCACCCTCTTTCTACTGGTAATGCCTCTCCCTATACATCCAAGCATTCTGCTAACATTTCCTGCTGCTCTATGACATTGTCTGCCTACCTTTAAGTCTTCTGAAATAATGACCCCTAAAATCCCTTTCCTCAGATACTGAGGTTAGGACTGTATCACTGATTTTATATTCTGCTCTTGGGTTTTTACGCCCTAGGTGCATTATCTTGCACTTATCAACATTACATTTTAGTTGCCAGATTTTTGACCATTCCTCTAGTTTTCCTAAATCCTTTTCCATTTGGTGTATCCCTCCAGGAACATCAACCCTGTTACAAATCTTTGTGTCATCAGCAAAAAGACACACTGTCACCGCCAGCTCTGTGAGAAGATCTGGCAGACGTTCTTCTCTACCTGTTGTATGATGTTCTTTGTTTTGGTTTCACTTTCTCATCTATTTTCCTTCTCCCAGCTGTCACCTATTTGCACTGATTGTCTCCCTTTATATTCCCTCCCATACTGCCTCACTTTGCGGTTTATACTTCTTCCTGGATTGTGTTCACTGCTGGAGACTGCTTCTCCTGATTCCTCAGATAAGTCTGTTTCCTTTATTTGTGGTTCCTTCCTGGCTTGATTGTAGGTGACCCTGACTCCGTCCGTATTAAGTGGAGGGAGCCGGTGGTCGTGTCCTCTCACTATTATAGGGTTTTCAGGTGTCACATAGTCAAAGGTACGAGGGCATGCAACCCTCTACCATTAAGTCCTTTGCATGGGCATAGCAGTCAAGGAGCGCTCTAGGGGTTTTATAGGGCTCACCCATATGCTCCTTAGTTTGGGATCAAGCCAGTCGGATGTTTATTTATAAGTTCCGGTTTCAGCCTTGATTGACCGCATGCAAGGTCTTTCACTGGAGGTAGCAGATCTCCGTAAAACTGTGTCTCAGTTTCAGGTGACTGGTTCTGCTTGCGTTCATGGAGTTTGTTCCAAGCCTAAGATCTCGCTTCCGGATACGTTCTCTGGGGGTAGTGAGAATTTTGTTCGCTTTAGAGAGGCTTGCAAACTCCATTTTCGCCTACTTCCCTATTCCTCTGGTGATGAGGAGCAGAGGGTGGGGATCATCATCTCGCTGCTCAGGGATAACGCTCAGTCTTAGGCCTTTTCGCTGCCGGTCCGGCACGGCCCCTCCGATCGGTGGATGAATTTTTTGTAGCCCTGGGACAGATATATGCTGATCCGGATCGTATTGCTCTGGCTGAATCTAAACTGCATCTTTTGTGCCAGGGTAAACAGTCTGCAGAGATATATTGTTCAGAATTTCAGAGATGGGCAGCTGATACTTGTTGGAATGATGCTGCACTCCAAAATCAATTTTTCCATGGTCTTTCGGAAAGATTGAAAGATGCATTTGCGTTTCATGAGAGACCAGCCTCGTTAGAATCTGCCATGTCTCTAGCTGTTCGTATTGATAGGCATCTTAGAGACAGAGAGGAGACTACTCAGCTGGGTTTGCTTGCCTCTGATAGTAGAGGATTCAGCTCTCAGAGGAGGGTTTGTTTCTGTTGTGGGGGTATAAATCATGTGGCTAATGTTTGCCCCTCTAGGAGATTCATGGAGTTTTCTGAGGGTAATAAAAGAAAACAAAAAGAAAAAAAAACTCTAAAAACTTTCCATTTACTACTATTAGCAAGGTTGATGCGGAAATTGAAGGTTTGCCATTTACTTGTAGTTCCCGTTTTCTCCTACCTGCCAGGGTGGCGCTAGACAGCAAGAACATTGTTTGTGAGATTTTTGTAGATAGTGGAGCAGCTGTCAATCTCATTGATAATCAATTTGAAATAACGCATGGTTTCCAGGTATGCACTTTGGAAAAGGATATACCTGTTTTTGCTATCGATTCTGCTCCACTTTCTCATCGTTAAAGGGCATAGTTCACCATATCCGTTTGACTGTGGGTGACGCTCATGTTGAGGATATGTCATGTTTCGTCTTAAGCGGATTACCTACTCCTCTAGTGTTGGGGCTACCCTGGCTCACTAAACATAACCCCACCATTGATTGGCAAGCAAGGCAAATAAATGGTTGGAGTGACTTTTGCAGAGAGAATTGCCTCACGGCGTCTCTTTCAGAGATTTCTACCAAGACTGCCATCTTTTCTCTCTGAATTTTCGGATGTGTTTTCCAAGAGTCGTGTCCAGGAGTTGCCCCCACACCAGGAGTACGACTTCCCTATTAATCTCATCCCAGGCGCCAAACTGCCAAAATCACGTTTATACAATCTCTCCCAACCTGAAAGAGTCGCTATGCGTAACTATATCTGAGAGCCTGAGAAAGGGACACATCCGACCCTCGAAGTCACCTGTTGCCGCTGGGTTATTTTTTGTTAAGAAAAAAGATGGTTCTTTAAGAGCTTGTCTGGATTTCAGGGAGCTGAACCGTATCACGGTTCGTGATCCATATCCGCTTCCTCTGATCCCGGACCTGTTTAACCAGATTGTTGGGGCTAAGGTTTTTTCTAAGTTGGATTTAAGAGAGGCATACAACCTAGTCAGGGTCAGGGAAGGGGACGAATGGAAGACGGCCTTCAATACCCCTGAGGGTCATTTAGAGAATTTGGTTATGCCCTTTGGTTTGATGAATGCTCCGGCCGTCTTCCAACATTTTGTGAACAGCATTTTTCATCATTTAATGGGGAAATTTGTACTTGTGTGTCTAGATGACATTCAGATTTTTTCTCCTAATTTCAAGACTCATCGGGACCACCTACGTGAAGTCTTGCTGATTCTGCAGGATAATAAATTGTACGTTAGAGCCTACAATTACACCCGCAACTACTCCAATATTCACAGCTTCTGTCAATTGTCTGTTACCTGCTGTATATGGTCACATTATCCCCCATTGTGATTCTCCACATTGTAGAGCCCTTTTGTGGCCCAGTCTCCATGTTCTGTCCCTTTTGAGTCTCACCTGTAATGATCATGTGATTTATATTGAATAAAATGAGATGTTTTTACCTTGTTAAATCCTTGCTCTTTTTTTGTACAACTAATAAATTGTACGTTAAACTAAAAAAATGTGTGTTTGCGGCTCCGGAGATTCAATTTCTTGGTTTTCTTCTCTCCGCTTCTGGTTTTTGCATGGACCCTGAGAAGGTCTGCACTGTGCTTGATTGGGAGCTTCCTGAGAATCAGAAGGCGCTGATGCGGTTTTGGGGTTTTGCCAATTATTACAGAAAGTTCATTTTTAATTATTCCTCTGTTGTTAAGCCACTCACTGATATGACTAAAAGGGGGGTAGATTTTTCTTTGTGGTCGGTAGATGCACTTAAAGCCTTTTCTAGTATCAAAGAGAGTTTTGCTTCCGCTCCCATTTTGGTTCAACCTGATGTCTCTCTGCCTTTTATTGTTGAGGTCGACGCTTCTGAGGTGGGTGTGGGGGCGGTCTTATCTCAGGGTCCCTCTCCTGCCAAATGGAGACCGTGTGCCTTTTTCTCAAGAAAACTCTACTCTGCAGAGAGAAATTACGATGTGGGAGATAGGGAGGTGTTGGTCAACAAATTAGCTTTTGAGGAATGGAGCCATTGGTTAGAGGGAGCCAGACACCCTATTACCGAGTTTACAGACCATAAGAATCTGGCCTACTTGGAATCGGCCAAGCGTCTGAACCCGAGACAGGCCAGATGGTCTTTGTTCTTTTCTAGGTTTAATTTTGTTGTTACGTTCCTCCCTGGGGTTAAAAATGTGAAGGCAGATGCCCTGTCACATTGTTTTCTGGGAGGGGGAAACTTTGAAGACCTGGGTCCCATTTTGGCTGAAGGGGTGGTCGTCTCTGCTCTTTAGCCTGATTTGGAGGCAGAGGTTCAGGCAGCCCAGGCAGAGGCTCCTAATCTTTGTTGTTGTTGGGAGGTTGTTTGTGCCTCTCGCTTTACGACACAAGGTTTTTAAGGAGCACCACGATACTGTCCTTGCTGGGCACCCGGGGAGCAGAGCCACAGTGGATCTCATTGCTCGGAGATTCTGGTGGCCGGCTCTTCGTAAGACGGTTGAGGGTTTTGTGGCAGCCTGCGAGACCTGTGCTTGTGCCAAGGTCCCTCATTCACGGCCATCGGGTTCTCTCCTCCCGTTACCCATTCCTTCCCGTCCTTGGACGCATCTGTCCATGGACTTAATTATGGACCTGCCTAGTTCCTCGGGGAAGACTGTAATTCTGGTAGTAGTGGACCGTTTTAGCAAAATTGTGCATTTCTATCCCTTTCCTGGGTTACCCAATGCTAAGATGCTCGCGCAAGCGTTTGTTGATCACATTGTTAAATTGCATGGCATTCCTTCAGACATCGTTTCTGATAGGGGCATGCAATTTGTTTCCAGATTCTGGAAGGCCTTCTGTTCTCTCTTGGGGGTTCAGTTGTCGTTCTCTTCTGCTTTTCACCCGCAGTCGAATGGTCAGACCGAACGCGTCAATCAGAATCTGGAGACATATCTGCGCTCCCTTGCTGAGTTTGCTTTAAATAACCATCGCCAGGAGTCCTCTGATAAGTCACCATTTTTTGGTGCATATAGGTTTCATCCGCAGTTTGGGACATTCTCTGGAGAGGGGTCTTCTGGTTTACCTGATGAGGACAGATTCTCCTCGTCTTTGTCATTTATTTGGCAAAAGATTCAGGGTAATCTGAAGAGGATGAGTGAGAGATATAAGCGTGTGGCGGATAAGAGACGTGTGCCTGGTCCGGACCTGAATGTGGAGGATCTGGTGTGGTTGTCTACAAAGAATATCAAACTGAAGGTTCCCTCCTGGAAGTTGGGTCCTAAGTTTATTGGGCCTTACAAGATCTTGTCCGTCATCAATCCTGTTGCCTTCCGTCTTGATCTTCCTCAGACTTGGAAGATCTATAATGTTTTTCATAGGTTCCTATTAAAACCTTGTGTCCAACCCCCTGTACCCTCCTCTTTGCCTTCTCCTCCAATTGTTGTTGATGGTAATCTTGAATTTCAGGTCTCTAGGATAGTGGATTCTCGCATTATCCGTGGTTTTCTCCAGTACCTCGTTCATTGGGAGGGTTATGGTCCTGAGGAGAGGATGTGGGTCCCAGTGGCGGACATTAAGGCCACTTGTCTCATCAGGGCTTTCCATAGGTCTCATCCTGAGAAGGTGGGCTCTAAGTGTCCGTATATCACCCGTAGAGGGAGGAGTACTGTCACCGCCAGCTTTGTGAGAAGATCTGGTAGACGTTCTTCTCTACCTGTTGTATGATGTTCTTTGTTTTGGTTTCACTTTCTCATCTCTTTTCCTTCTCTCAGCTGTCACCTATTTGCACTGATTGTCTCCCTTTATATTCCCTCCCATACTGCCTCACTTTGCGGTTTATACTTCTTCCTGGATTGTGTTCACTGCTGGAGCCTGCTTCTCCTGATTTGTCAGATAATTCTGTTCTCTTTATTTATGTTTCCTTCCTGGCTTGATTGTAGGTGACCCTGACGTCCGTATTAAGTGCAGGGAGCCAGTGGTAGGGTTTTCAGGTGCCACATAGTCAAAGGTACGAGGGCATGCAGCCATCTACCATTA
This sequence comes from Bufo gargarizans, assembly GCF_014858855.1. Lineage (NCBI taxonomy): Eukaryota > Metazoa > Chordata > Amphibia > Anura > Bufonidae > Bufo > Bufo gargarizans. The sequence continues at coordinate 203,349,527 of NC_058085.1, read as the reverse complement.
AGACCTTTGCATGGGCATAGCAGTCAGGGAGAGCTCTAGGGGTTTTATAGGGCTCACCCATATGCTCCTTAGTTTGGGATCAAGCCAGTCGGATGTTTATTTATAAGTTCCAGCTTTTTACAACACCACCCGTGACACACACCTTACCATCGAGGCCTTCTGCAATTTTGCTGATAAAGATATTAAACAATATGGGTCCCAGAACAGATCCCTGAGGTACCCCACTGGTAACAAGACCATGGTCTAAATATACTCCATTGACTACAACCCTCTGTTGTCTGTCCATCAGCCACTGCCTAATCCATTCAGCAATATGGTCCAAGCCCAAAGACTCTAATTTATTGATTAGCCTTCTATGTGGGACAAAAGCCTTACTAAAGTCTAGATAAGCGATGTCTACTGCACCTCCGACATCTATTATTTTAGTCACCCAATCAAAAAAATCAATAAAATTAGTTTGACATGATCTCCCTGAAGTAAACCAAAGCTGTTTTTCATCTTTCAATCCATGGGATTTTAGATGTTCCACAATCCTCTCCTTAAGTATGGTTTCCATTAATTTTTCCCACTATTGATGTCAGGCATACTGGCCTATAGTTGCCCAATTCCTCCCTACTGCCTTTCTTGTGAATGCGCACAACATTTGCTAATTTCCAATCTTCTGGGACGACTCCTGTTACCAGTGATTGGTTAAATAAATCTGTTAATGGTTTTGCTAGTTCACTGCTAAGCTCTTTTAATAACTTTGGGTGTATCCCATCAGCCCCCTGTAGGCCTCTATTGGTATCAATTTTAGACAGCTGACCAAGGACCTCTTCCTCTATAAAGACACATGCATCAAAAGATTCATTAGTCTTTCTTCCTAACCGAGGTCCTTTTCCTTCATTTTCCTGTGTAAACACTGAACAGAAGTATTCATTGAGGCAGTCAGCTAGTTCTTCATCTTCTTCCATATACCTTCCTTCTTTTGTTTTTAATTTATGAATTCCTTGTTTCAGTTTCCTTTTTTCATTTATGTACTGTACCTTCAACTTAATGTTTCTTGTAGACAGCCACACCAAATCACCCACTCTTAGGTCCGGACCCTTCACGCGTCTACTGTCAGCCACACGTTTATACTTGTTGCCTATATTCATCAAGTGATTTAGAATTTTCCACCATATACAGTAGATGATAATGATGATGAAAAACATTCCTCCTAAGAAATACCAGAAGTATCTGAACCAGAAAAAGTGCCAAACTGTGGGTGAAACCCATATGCCCCAAAAAACGGCGACTTACCAGTGGACTCCTGTCTATGATTATTTATAGCAAACTCTACCAAAGACAAAAACGAGGAGCACTCCTCCTGGTTCTCAGAGAAAAAACAAGTTTCCAGGCTCTGATTAGTGCGCTCCGTCTGTCCTTTCGACTGAGGATGAAAAGCCATAGAAAAAGACAGTTGTACCCCCAGCCGAGTACAGAACGCCTTCCAGAATCTGGACACAAACTGGGTCACACGATCTGAAACCACGTCAGAGGGAATGCCATGAAGTTTCACAATGTTATCAACAAAATCCCAAACTGTCAACTAACCAAAAGGAAATCCTTTTAGGGGTACCAATCCAATATATGTACAAATTAAAACTACAACTTTATTTTGTCATCCTTAATTCGTAGAGGACCCGTGCTGCACGTGTACGGCGCAACTGGATGTGACCTAAGGACTAGTGCCATACATGTATGGCCCGAGGACCACCGGGCTCTGGGTTAAAATTGCGGGGACCGGAGCATGATTGCTGCTCTTACCGACAAGTAGCAATGCCGGGTAAGTGCAGCATTGTTTTTTTTGGCCCTCCCTGCAGCTCCGTGCTTTGCGATTGGCCAATCATTGAAGACGGCACATCGCAGCGCCAGAAGCACATGTAAGCTGCAGGGTGGGTCGGGGGGAGGTCAGGGGGGGTGGCTGGTGCTGAAATGGTCAGCACTGGTAACCTCCGAAGTGAGGCAGGGGACACCAGTGTTTTGGGTCCTCTGCCAGCCCTGCGATTGGCTGGAACAACGGATCAGTCAGTACTTTTTTCATCTGTCCTTTTTTTTTAATAAGTTAGAATCATATATATATGTTAATTTTTAGCTAGTGTTCTTTATTTGCATCTGCAGTCAATTTTTATACTGCAGTGTCTGCACGAATGCACCAAACGTCCGCTTGTGTGTGTTCTGCAGCCCTGAGCACAAATAAGTACCATTTTTTTTACTGGTCGCTTTTGTGCTCAGTTATTATTTTTTTTTTTTAAAGTACTTTTAGTGTCAGAAATCAATTTTAGTTAGGTAGTGTTAGTGTAGATTTTTACACACACATAATAACTGTGTGCATGCATCCTACATCTGCTGAGCGCTGATCATAAACATCAATTTTTCTGACCGGTCTGCTCAGTTTACTGTGCCCTTTTTTTTTTTTTTTTTTGTGTAGTTAGTTTTATCTATACAGTTAGGAACAGAAGTATTTGAACACCCTGTGATTTTGCGAGTTCTTCCACTTGTAGGTGCATTACACTCAGAGACAGAACTTAAAAAAATATATAAATCAGGAAATCACGTTGTATGATTTTTTTTAAATGTATTGTCTTGCACTGCTGAACTTAAGTATTTGAACACCTGAGAAACAGCAATAATTCTGGCTCTCAAAGACCTGTTACTGTGCCTTTAAAAAGTCCACCTCTACTCCACTCATTAATCTAACTTAGTAGCACCTTCCTGAGCTCTTCTTGACATGCCTACTACTACCATGGGCAAGGCCAAAGAGCCGTCAAAAGACACCAGAGACTAAATTGTGGACCTCCACATGGCTGGATAGGACAACAGGGCAATTGCAAAGCAACTTGGTAAAAATAGATCAACTGTTGGAGCAATTGTTAGAAAATGGAAGAGGCTAAAGACGACTGTCAGTCTCCCTCGGACTGGGGCTCCATACAAGATCTCACCTCGTGGGGTATCACCGATGATAAGAAAGGTGAGGAATCAGCCCAGAACTACAAGGGAGGAGCTGGTCAATGACATAAAGAGAGCTGGTACCACAGTTTCAAAGGTCACTGTCTGTAGAACACTACGTCATCATGTTTTCAAATCATGCATTGCACGGAAGGTTAACCTGTTCAAGTCATCACATGTTCAGGCCCATATTGAGTTTGCCAATGACCACCTGGATGATCTAGAGGAGGCATGGGAGAAAGTCATGTGATCAGATGAGACTAGTAGAACTTTTTGGTCTAAACTTCACTAGTCGTGTTTGGAGGAAAAAGAAGGATGAGTTGCATCCCAACACCACCATCCCTACTGTGAAGCATGGGGGTGGTAACATCATGCTTTGGGGGTACTTTTCTGCAAAGGGGAGAGGACGACAGCACTGTATTAAGGAGAGGATTAAAACATTGAAGATGGGTCGTGGCTGGGTCTTCCAACATGACAACGACCCGAAGCACACAGCCAGGATAACCAAGGAGTGGCTCCGAAAGAAGCATATCAAGGTTCTAGAGTGGCCTAGCCAGTCTCCAGACCTAAACCCAATAGAACGTCTATGGAGGGAGCTGAAACTCCGTGTTGCTCAGCGACAGCCCTGAAACTTGACAGATCTAGAGGAGGAATGGGATCTGTGTGGAGGAATGGGCGAAAATTTCTGTTGTAGTGTGTGAAAACCTGGTCAAAAACTACAGGAAACGTTTGACCTCTGTAATTGCAAACAAAGGCTTGTGTACAAAATATTAACACTGATTTTCTCAGGTGTTCAAATACTTATGTTCAGCAGTGCAAGACGAATAAATTCTTTAAAAATCATGCAATGTGATTTCCTGAATTGTTTTTTTTATTCTGTCTCTCAGAGTGAGAATGCAACTACGGTGTGAATTTCAGACCCCTACATGATTTCTAGGTGGGAGAACTTGCAAAATCACAGGGTGTTCAAATACTTCTGTTCCTCACTGTGTATATAAATCTCCATATACATATATATAGAAATACATTTTAGTTGGGTAGTGTTAGTGTAGATTTTTGCACGCACATAATATCTGTGTGCGTGCGTGTGTCCTGCACCTGCTGAGATCAGATAAATCCCAGCAGGCGTACTTGTTTCCGTTTTCAAGGTATGCTTTAGTTCATCATATAATCCATATCACAGGACGCGTTTCGGCCCATCCAGCCTTCCTCAACTGCACATTGACAACTGATCACATGTAGCATTTATAGGCCTAGTCACATGATATCACCAATCAATTCAAACAGGAAATTACATCATTGTAGTATAAAAAAAATATAAATGGTATAATACCCTTGCAAATACTACAACAGTAAAAGATCTTCCACTCATGATCGCGTTGTCGTAGTCTTCAAGCAAACATATTACCTGCTGAATCGGGTATATCGATGGCATGATACATTGCTAAAGTCTCGCTCCGGCTACAGAGGAGAATTCAGGCAAAGCAATCAATACACCTCCAGCTCTGGCAGCGAATCAAACGATTCCCAGGTTACACACCCTTTTTTCAGGCGGGGCAAAGGATGCCGTCCACCACGAGGAAACGCCGGGTGGGCCGCAAGTGTAGTGTCCCACTAGGTAAAGGTGGACACTACACAAGGGTTAATATGTCTGTTGTATACACTAGAGGGAGCTAGTAAGCCCTTAGTATATATAGCTAGGCCCAGACAGGGAAGGGCAGTTCAGTCCAGGTGGCTAGTAGTGTAGTCTAGCCAGCCTGAAGTTCCTGAGTCTATGTTAGCTCAGAAGAGTCAATCTATGAGAAGAGTTTTCCTCCTGGGAGAAACCTGCAGTTTCCACAAGCAAAGCAGAGCCAGTATCCAGCTAAGACAAGTAAGCTGAAGGGCAGAGGAGTCATAAATATAGAGCAAAGATAAATACGAGCCAAGATTATTGGCCAAGGATAAAAGCCAGCATTTGGGCATACGGGCCATGGAATATAGCCAGCCAGAAGAACTGAGGAGTAGTGCAGCCTGGTCTGGGAAGTGTTGATTGTCACCCTCTGAGTATCTTGCAAAGGACTTTTGCCTGCCATCTATACAGTGATGCTGTTATGACTTCGATGTGGAACTGAAAACCCAAGTGTACAAAGTTGAACTGTTGTTCCAGTAAAGTAAAGTTTGGTTTACCATACAACCGTGTTCCTCAATTACTGCAACTATAAATTGATAGTGATGAGCGGCAGGGGCAATATTCGAATTTGTGATATTTTGTGAATATTTGGGCAAATATTCACCATATATTAGAAAATTCGCGAAGTTGTGATCTCCAGGCATTATTCTCTTGATTCCGAAAATTTGCATAAAATTTGCATAAAATGTTTCCAAAAATTTGCATACAAATCTGCATGAACTTGTATTTAAAAAAAATCTAATATTAGCAATTACGAATATATTTAGCGATATTCTAAATATTCGCGAATTCTCAAAATGCCGATATTCGCGATTATAATTCGCAATTCGAATATTCGTGATCAACACTATAAATCGTTGTGCCACCGTTACAGGGACTGGCGTCACGATTCTTAAAGGGACCTTGCCCAGGCACATAAAACACCTGCAATATCCAGGGCACCTCATCCACCATCAGGCCTGGTCCCTATATACAGAGTGTGCCCCAGAGGTCTCCTGTGCCAGCCTCTCCAGGGTTTTCCTACAGAACTGTGAGTAACCCTCGCTTGCCCATAAACAGTGACCTCAGAATCGCAATACCCTGCAGGTTTGGCGTGCTGCATAAATTGGCGTCACGAACAGGATGTGATCATTCCTGCGCCATTGCGGACTATAAACTGTGTGCCATTATTTGCCCTTAAAGTGACAAGCCCTAATTGTTTATTTGAAATTGCTGGGCCAAAGAACTGTAATAATTAGCGGTGTGAAAACTGTATATTGCAGTGAATAGACAGCGTTTTCTGCTCAAAGATGGCCGCCTAAACTGACTGGACTATAAGTGTGCCTCGTTGTGCCCGTTTGGCGTGAAAAAGACAAGGAGAAGGTACCGCCCAGCCTGCAAGGAGGAAAAACGCTGCCCTGTCTGGAAAGAGGCCACGCCTACCTTCTGACGCTCTGTGTGGGACTCCTGTCTGACGTAGCCACGCATCTCGCGAGAGTTGGAGCGAGCACCGCCAGAATAAGTACAAACTTTACCATTTACGACCCCTTCCTCTTACTGTATCATGGAGGCCCCGACCCCTGCCAGGAGACCGGAGGAGGTCCCCCACTACCAATAAGAGACTTGACCTGAAAAAAAAATCTGTCCATCTAAGCTCCGGTCCGCTCCGCAGTTCCTTAAAGGGCCATACCCATTTAGCAACGCTATATCCGCACCTGAAGAAGCAGGGCAGGCGGCCCTTGATGTGCCTACCAAAGTGCCCACAGCTGATAATTGGGTGCCTGCCGCCGCGGCAGAATCAAGCCTGATGCCACTGACCATGCCATATTATTTTGAGGCCCCCTGGTTCCTGTGATATTTCGGGGAAGCCCATAAATTAAAGGACTTTAGAGACCAGATCCTGTCCTTATTCCGGCTCTACCCAATCTCTGCTGAACAACAAATGAAGATTCTCCTAGCTCAGTTAGAAGGGGCCGCCCGCAGGGAAGTCATGTAATGGCCCCGTTCTGAAAAGAGTAGCCTGGAACAGATTTTTGATCGCCTCGGGACCACATTTGAGGCCAGAACGGTGTACGAAGTTAAAATGCGATTTTTCAGCAGGAAGCAACAGCCTGGGGAGTCGCTCCACGATTTTGCTCTGTCCTTGCAAGAGACCCTGCGGGCTGTGGTCCAGGTGGACCCCAAGGAGGCCGAGGACCAGGACAGGACTCTTAGAGAGCAGTTTATTGCGGGCATAAGTACTGAACATTTAAACGGCCAGCTGAGGATGTTGTCAGCTCAACACCTCAATTGTGCATTTTTGGACTTTAAAGAGCTGGCCATCAGTATCCTAGGCCAGAACCCGGCCGAAGGGCCAGCAGCCTCTCCTGAACCTCCGGCTTGTCCGCCCAAGAATGTCAATGTGGGGCCGGCTGGAGTCAGTCAAGCCACTCAGTCTCCAGTAACAGATGTAGTGGCAGCACTGATGGAGCAAGTAAACTATCTCACTCTGAGCTTAGAGAAAGTATGCAAGAAAATAGAAGAATGGGAGAGACCATTGTTACTGGAAGATGAAGGCCATTTTCTCCCAAGGCTCCCGCCTGCATATAGAGATGTATACCCCAAAGAACCCGATGGACGACCGAGTTACCGGTCCAGAAATCGCAAGCAGTCTGTCTGTCATTATTGTAAAAAATATGGACATACTGAATCAATGTGCTGGCAGTTAAACGGGCAACCCCTGAGGCAGAGGACCGCCCCTCGGGAGATAGAACAGTAGGTCCAAAGGATCCAAGCTGGATGCCCAGATACGTAGGATCTCGTCCAAAAATGAACATATGTATCAACGGGATACCTTTTGAAGACCTGCTGGATACTGGGTTACAGGTCACCACCATTCAACAACCTGCCTTTGAAAAAGTTCTGGGATTCAAGTCTCCTCACCCAGCCACCAGAGTCCTGGCTAGATATCATTGCCAGCAACGGTAAGCCAGTGAAAGTCCATGGGTACTGGGAACCTACCCTGGGAGAAGCCACCTTACCACAGCAAGGTGTGATCGTGGTACAAGCAGGAGAAGGTGGACACCCTGTGATCCTAGGGACTAATGTCTTTAAAAATTGTTACTCCGAAGTGCTTGAAGCTTTAAACCAAACTATACCTTCGGCCTCACCTGCTTCCAAAAGAGTCATTCAAAAGACTATCAGTGTGCTGTGTGCTCAGCAAAGGTTTGCAAATGGAAAAGAAGAAATCTGTGCTGTCCGGATCCGGGATAACCGGCCGGTAATTCTGCCTCCAAATTCCCAGATCATCCTGTGGTGCCGTGCTGTGTTAGGGATCCAGGGCCAGGACTATCAAGCCCTAGTGGAACCTATTCAAATTGAGAATCATCCCTTCGTGCGAACAGCCAAGAGTCTGGTGACCGTGTCTTAAGGTAAAGTGCCTGTCCGTTTAATTAATTTTGGTGATCACCCCATTACTCTTTTTAAGCACTGCCCCGTTGCTCAGCTTTTCCAAGTATCTTTCCAGGATGTGATCCATCTGCCTACCACGGAGACGTTCCTGACCGCACAGAGCAGCAGCGCCACTGCCAATGCCTCTACAACATCCTGGTGGGAAGAACTTCATGTGGGGAACGAATCCACCCCGAAGGAGCAAAAAGAGGGAGTTCTGAATCTGGTGAAAGAACACCACAAGGCTTTCAGCAAGCACTCCATGGACTACGGAGAGGTCAGTGCAATCAAACACACCATACCCGCTGGCTCTCATCCTCCTATCAAGGAGAGACACAGACCCATACCAACTACTACCTATCAGTCTGTGAAAGAGATGATACAAGAGATGAAAGACTCTAATATAATCCGGGACAGTCATAGTCCCTGGGCAGCGCCCCTAGTCCTTGTTCGAAAAAAAGATGGCAGTATAAGGTTCTGCGTGGATTACAGAAAAATCAATCAAATCACCCACAAAGATGCTTATCCATTGCCACGTATTGAGGAGTCCTTGACTGCCCTGGGGTCATCAGCCTACTTCTCCACTCTGGACTTAGCTAGCGGGTACTGGCAAGTACCTATGGCCCCAGAAGATCGTGAGAAGACCGCTTTTACTACACCTATGGGCCTGTTTGAATTTAATTACATGCCGTTCGGGCTGTGTAACGCTCCAGGGATGTTCCAGCGGCTCATGGAACGTTGTCTAGGCCATAGAAATTTTGAGACTGTACAACTATACCTGGATGACCTTATTATATATTCCAAGACGTATGAGGACCATTTAAAACACCTAGCTGACGTGTTTCAAGTCCTTACTAAATATGGCCTAAAAATCAAGCCGTCCAAGTGCCACCTGCTGAAACCAGCAGTAAAGTACCTAGGGCACATTGTCAGTGCCGAAGGAGTCCAGCCTGATCCTGATAAACTTGCCGCTGTTCGTAATTGGCCTACTCCCACCACCGTGAAAGAGGTGAGAAGTTTCCTCAGCTTTGCAGGATATAATAGACGCTTCATCCCGCATTTTGCACAAATTGCAGATCCAATCCAGGAACTCCTAAGGGGGCATCTCAAGAAGAGTCCAAAGACTCCTATCTCTGTTAAATGGAATGAAGAACGGGAGATTGCTTTCCAGCTCTTAAAGAAGAAGCTGACAGAACCCCCTGTCCTGGGTTACCCGGATTATCAGAAGCCGTTCCACCTCTACAAGGATGCCAGTAAAAGAGGCCTGGGAGCTGTGTTGGCTCAAGTGCAAGATAACAAAGAGAGGGTGATTGCCTACGCCAGCAGGTCCCTGAAGGGAGCTGAGAAGAACGATCAGAACTATAGTTCCTTCAAGCTGGAGTTCCTTGCCTTAGTGTGGGCTGTGACTGAAAAATGTAAAGACTATCTCGCTGCCACACCGTTTATTGCCTTCACGGACAATAACCCCCTGGCACATTTGAATACAGCCAAGTTAGGGGCTCTGGAGCAAAGATGGGCCTCCCGCCTTGCCAACTATGACTTCACTGTGAAATATCGAGCAGGTCGCTCCAATGACAATGCTGATGCCCTGTCTCGGCTCCCCACTACAGAAGCCCCAGATGAAACAAAGGATGCCTGGGAAGAAGTGGAAATGCCGGCGTTTTACAATAATTTTGCCCAGCAGGATAATATCCACACTGAAAACCACTCCGCTGCTGATCCTTCCTCATCAGATTCTCCTGAGTCCAGGGGCGACCAAGAAAGGTGGATTAAAGGGAACCTGTCATGTGGATATTTGATTATAATCTAACTAATTATATACAATCATTAACTACTAAAAAGTACCTTAGATGTATTCACTTACTGGTGTGACAGATGGTCATCTCATAATATACACACAAAGATGCCGCATGCTGCATGCTAATGAGCTGATTCGAGTCCGGCGTGATGTCATTGAGTCCAGCGTATATTTAATTCAGAGCTATAGCCACTCCCCTGCCCACCTGCTGCTGATTCCTATGGAAACAAACTGTCATTCAGCAGCAGGTGGGCGGGGAGAGTCAGGACCTCATGAATATTCAGGACTCATCATTATCAGCTGGAGCTTTTCAATACAAGATTTTGGCAGATTGACTGGGTCAGTTAAAGAAAGTGACCCGGCATTTTGCTAAGAGAATCAGTCACTTATTTATGTTGCCCTTAATTAGGACACCATAAAACTGGTGACAGGTTCCCTTTAAGCTCCAGTCCGAAAGTAGAGTCCTCGGTGAACTGCTCAACTTCCTTACCAGTGGGAGAACTCCTGAGAAAGTCCGCAGGAAGAGTGTAGACCCAGAACTAATGAGACTGTGGAGACATCGCCACCAACTCTTCCTTCAAAAAGGCCTGTTGCTTAGAAGGAGCCTGGAACCAGTGTCCTGTGATAGGATATATCAGATCCTCATACCACGTCGAGATGCTAGTCTGGTGTTAGAAATGTATCACAACAAGTCCGGATACTTTGGCGTGCAGAAGACTGAGGCCACCATTCGCAGGATATTCTATTGGATCGTGATGAGAGAAGACATTGAGAAATGGTGCCGAGAATGCACTGCCTGTGCTGTGGGGCGAAGTGAACGCCATGACCAGAGGGCGCCTCTCCATCCTATCGTGAGTAAAACTCCTTTATTGATCATGTGAAGTTGGAGCCGAGTCGCTCAGGGTATACTTATGCCATGACCATTATTGATCACTTCACTAAGTTTGTCGTAGCAGTGCCTGTGAGAGATCTGACAGCTAAGACGACAGCGGAGGCGTTCTGGAAGCATTTCCTCCTGCCCTACGGCTGCCCATAGAGAATCCTCAACGACCAAGGGTCTGCGTTTGAGTCACAGCTGTTCCAAGCGATGTGCCTGCTGCATAATTGCCAGAAAGTCCGGACCACCGCCTATCATCCGCAAGGTAACGGACTCTGTGAAAACATGAATCAAACTCTCATTGAAATGCTGAGAGCAGTACCCCCTGAGACAAGGGGTGATTGGCCTACTCTGTTGCCACAACTCATGTATACCTATAACAACACAATTCACTGCTCCACCGGGTACACATCTTTCTATCTGATGTTTGGCCATCGAGGGAGGTTGCCTGCTGACCACTCCCTAGATGTAACATAGAAACATAGAAACATAGAATGTGTCGGCAGATAAGAACCATTTGGCCCATCTAGTCTGCCCAATATATCTGAATCCTATGAATAGACCCTGGCCCTATCTTATATGAAGGATAGCCTTATGCCTATCCCATGCATGCTTAAACTCCTTCACTGTATTTGCAGCTACCACTTCTGCAGGAAGGCTATTCCATGCATCCACTACTCTCTCTGTAAAGTAATACTTCCTTATATTACTTTTAAACCTTTGCCCCTCTAATTTAAAACTGTGTCCTCTTGTGGTAGTTTTTCTTCTTTTAAATATGCTCTCCTCCTTTACCGAGTTGATTCCCTTTATGTATTTAAAAGTTTCTATCATATCCCCTCTGTCTCTTCTTTCTTCCAAGCTATACATATTAAGGTCCTTTAACCTTTCCTGGTAAGTTTTATCCTGCAATCCATGTACTAGTTTAGTAGCTCTTCTCTGAACTCTCTCTAGAGTATCTATATCCTTCTGGAGATATGGCCTCCAGTACTGCGCACAATACTCCAAGTGAGGTCTCACCAGTGTTCTGTACAGCGACATAAGCACTTCACTCTTTCTACTGCTTATACCTCTCCATATACATCCAAGCATTCTGCTGGCATTTTGTGCTGCTCTATTACATTGTCTTCCCACCTTTAAGTCTTCTGAAATAATTACTCCTAAATCCCTTTCCTGAGATACTGAGGTCAGGACTGTGTCAAATATTCTATATTCTGCCCTTGGGTTTTTACGCCCAAGGTGCATTATCTTGCACTTATCCACATTAACTTTCAGTTGCCAGAGTTCTGACCATTCTTCTAGTTTTCCTAAATCCTTTTCCATTTGGCGTTTCCCTCCAGGAACATCAACCCTGTTACATATCTTTGTGTCATCAGCAAAAAGACAAACCTTACCATCGAGGCCTTTTGCAATATCACTTATGAAGATATTAAACAAAATTGGTCCCAGTACAGATCCCTGTGGAACCCCACTGGTAACATGACCTTGTTTTGAATGTTCTCCATTGACTACAACCCTCTGTTGTCTGTCACTCAGCCACTGCCTAATCCACTCAACAATATGGGAGTCCATGCTCAATGACTGCAGTTTATTGATAAGTCTTCTGTGTGGGACAGTGTCAAAAGCCTTACTAAAATCTAGATATGCGATGTCTACTGCACCTCCACCGTCTATTATTTTAGTCACCCAGTCAAAAAAATCTATAAGATTTGTTTGACATGATCTCCCTGAAGTAAACCCATGTTGCTTTTCATCTTGCAATCCATGGGATTTTAGATGTTCCACAATCCTATCCTTTAATAGGGTTTCCATTAATTTGCCTACTATTGATGTAAAAGTGCCTTATGTCATCAATCCACTACCAAAGACTGATTGGGTGGTGGAGCATCAAAGACGTCTCCTCAATGCTAAGGAGATTGCTCAGGAGTGCATGGAGAATGCCTGGGAATGACAGCAAAGAGACTATGATCTGGCTGCTCATGCGAAACCCCTATCTCTAGGAGACATGGTGTGGTTGAAGAACAACCATCGAACCAGTAAATTGGACAGTAAGTGGGAAAGGATTCCCTATGTCATTTCTGCCATTCCTAATGCTGAGGCTCACATTTACCAAATCTCCAGAGAAGGTAAAGGCTCCCAAGTTGTATATAGAAATCGTTTAAAACCTTGTATAGAAGGAGAACCTGCAGCAGAGGACATTGAGCCGGAGTCTCCTGAGCCCGAGTTGCTGGCCCAACCTGCTGATCCTATGCAGGCTGTTGAGAACCTGATACATGACAAAGATCCACTTCATTGGTTCCTCACACCTTGGTTGAACTTGGTGGTACCAGCTCCAGTTCCCGCTAGTCCTCAACCCCAGGACAATTTGTCCCAGAGCATACCTGAAACAGCTCCAGAGCCTGTGAGCTCCGCTGACCCTCCTGAGCCAAGGCAGGAAGAACCTCTGCCAGTAAGGAGGTTCACGCAGTCTACCAAGGGGCCCCCCACCTGTGAGATTTGGAGACTACATTATGGGCCCAGGTAGCCCCTCAAGGGAAAACCCCTGTTTAACCATCTACAAGCCCCGGGTACGGACTCATTTTGTTCTTTGAGCCTCCGGGAACTTATGTTATATTAGCATTTTCTATGAACTATTATTATGGACTATCCTGGTTATCCTTGATTCGCTGTACCAGGTCAGCGCCTCATGTTCCCTTATACTATCCTTAGAGAAGAAAACAACGCCCCTTTTCACCGCACTTTCCAGTGGAACTGCTTGATATATTTATACTGCTAATGTGGTGCTTACCGTATATGCCTGTTCTCCATTTTGTCTTTCAGGTTGCAGTTTCCGGCTGGGCGGGCCCCTTATGTTGTGCCGAGGACGGGCAACGTCATAGCATGTAGGTAAAAGTGGGCACTACACAAGGGTTAATATGTCTGTTGTACTACTGTGATGTTTTATGTTCATTTCCCTGTGTTATCTGGGTATCAGGCCTGTTAGGGTGTAGTTTAGCCTCTTATACACTAGAGGGAGCTAGTAAACCCTTAGTATATATAGCTAGGCCCAGACAGGGAAGGGCAGTTCAGTCCAGGTGGCTAGTAGTGTAGTCTAGCCAGCCTGAAGTTCCTGAGTCTATGTTAGCTCAGAAGAGTCACCCCATGAGAAGAGTTTTCCTCCTGGGAGAAACCTGCAGTTTTCACAAGCAAGTATCCAGCTAAGACAAGTAAGCTGAAGGGCAGAGGAGTCATAAATATAGAGCAAGGATAAATACGGGAGGAAGATTATTGGCCAAGGATAAAAGCCAGCATTTGGGCATACGGGCCTTGGAATATAGCCAGCCAGAAGAACTGAGGAGTAGTGCAGCCTGGTCTGGGAAGTGTTGATTGTTACCCTCTGAGTATCTTGCAAAGGACTTTTGCCTGCCATCTATATAGTGCCTGCTGATTGTTATGACTTGGAAGTGGAACTGAAAACCCAACTGTACAAAGTTGAACTGTTGTTCTAGTAAAGCAAAGTTTTGTTTACCACCATGTTCCTCAATTATCGCAACTATAAATCGGTGTGCCACCGTTACAGGCACTGGCGTCACGATTCTTAAAGGGACCTTTCCCCAGGCACATAAAACACCTGCAACATCCAGGGCACCTCATCCACCATCAGGCCTGGTCCCTATATACAGAGTGTGCCCCAGAGGTCTCCTGTGCCAGCCTCTCCTTCACTGCTGTACGCCTGCCCAGGGTTTTCCTACAGAACTGTGAGTAATCCTCGCTTGCCCATAAACCATGACCTCACAATCGCAATACCCTGCAGGTTTGGCGTGCTGCACAAGCATCGGAGATCACGACCAATCGGTGCAGCCGAATGTGACAACACGGTCCCAGGTAGTAATCAATCTGTCTTCTAAATTAATAGAATGTGAGACTATCAGGCTTCTTGAGAAAGGTCTCCTTCTCCCCAACTAATTATATGGATACTTTTCAGCTGGATGTGGAACTGCAAGAGGCGGAGTTTCAGCTCCACTTGCGCCCAGCCAGCATCAGCCCAACCGCCGTTTTGAAGCGCCGCCCAGCTCATCAATATTCACTTCGCTGGGCGGCTTCTGCTGTCCCCGACCTTCCGAGATCCGGCGCATGCCCAATAGAAAGCTATGGGTGCCAGGCGCATGCGTAGAAGCTGAAAGCGAGTCCGATGCCCATAGCTTTCTATTGGGCATGCGCCGGATCTCAGAAGGTCGGGGACAGCAGAAACTGCCCAGCGAAGTGAATATTGCTGAGCTGGGCGGCACTTCAAAACGGCGGTTGAGCTGATGCTGGCTGGGCGCAAGTGGAGCTGAAACTCCGCCCCTTGGGCAGAAAGAAAAGCGATTACTTCAGGTTATAAAACATGAGTTTACTGTATTCATAATGTGGACAGGGGTTATACTTATATGTTTTTAATGCACATTAGAAGACCTGTGCATGCATATGTACAGCTAATTATGGTTATTGGGCCTGTCAGTGTCCCTTTAATGTTGAATATCTGCAACATTAGCTTATTATTTTGGATAAGGACTTACAGGATATTGAAAAATGTCTTCATTCAATTCTGCCAGCTGAGGACTTTGTTAAATATAAGTATAATCTATCTGTCCAGCTACATAAATTCCAGACGGAGTCTGAGTAAAATAAACGTATCAAATGGAATAGAGACACTGAGGACTATAGAAGGGGCAATATTTATGTTTGGCAAACGGAGAAAAATATTAATTCCCAACAAAAGGACACTAAGAAAAGGAAGAAAAAAGGTACAGACATTTTTACAGGAAGAAAAGGTTTTTTTAGGCAATAGAACAACGATGCAGCAAAGAGACAACGCCAAATTAGACAGAAGGGCCCAGCAAACTACGCAGCAACAAGGTGCGACTTCCAGTGAACAAGGGACTGACTTCAAAGAAAAAGTGACTGTTGTTAATTTATCCTCCAAACAGCTAACTCCCTCACAAGTGAGTGTTTTATCCAAAGGTTTTTCTTTCTGTCCAAGTTCCCATTTGAATTGGTTTGATTTAGAATCTGATATGCAGTCTTTTTTTCGCCAGATTAAGTTGAAAATTTGGTTCCGTAATAAAAATAGAATTGAGGATTCCCAGAACAGTGAATTCACACTGGGGTCTCTCAATTTATTTTAGAAAAGTGACTTTACACCGGTTATTAGTGATCCCGCTGTGGAAACATATGTGTGCGATTAAACGTGAGATCTCTGAACTCAAGTCCTCTTGTAGAGAAGGGGAAGTGAGATTCAGATATCCAAACTTAACAACAGTAAAGATTGAAGCATTGGAAGTGCTTAGGAATTACCCCACCTTAACTTTAAAACCAGCTGATAAAGGAGGTGCAGTGATCATTATAGACACCAGAAAGTACATTCAGGAGGTTTTGAGGCAGTTGGATGACAAGGATGTGTACCGTATATTGGACTCTGACCCCAACTTTGATATTGCTAAGGCTACTTTCCCACTTGCAGGCTCTCACAAGCGGCCCCGAACGGATCCGTACATCCCCAATGCGCATTCAGAATGCATCAGTTTGGCTCCGTTCCGACCCCATTCTGCTCAGCGATAACTGGGGCTCCGATCGGTTACCATGGCAGCCAGGACGCTACTGCAGTCCTGGCTGCCATGGTTACTTAGCTTATATTTACCTGCGCTGTCTGTGGCCGGCCGACGCTCCTCCTACTGGTAAGTGACAGGTCTGTGTGATGCGCCGCACAGACCTGTCACTTACCAGTAGGAGTGTTGGCCGACAGGTAAGTATAAGCTAAGTAACCATGGCAGCCAGGACTGCAGTAGCGTCCTGGCTGCCATGGTAACCGATCGGAGCCCCAGCGATAACTGGGACTCCAATCGGAAATGCCGCTCCACTGCCACCAATGATGGGGAAGGAGGGGGGTTGTTAGCCTGTGGCCACTGCCACCAATGTTAACACTGGGGAGGGAGGGAGGGGGGGCTGCACTGGCCACCAATGCTAATACTGGGGAGGGAGGGAGGGGGGGCCGCACTGGCCACCAATGCTAATACTGGGGAGGGAGGGGGTTCTGCAGCAGGAATACCGGAAGAAGGAGACACCGGGAGTGGGATATTTGGTTGTTGGCCATAAACAACAAAAAATTGTGATTTCTTGGAAGACTCGCTGACATGATTGTTGCATGAGAACTCAGCCCAAGGCAATAGTTCGACCTAGTTGTCGTGAGGACTGTTAGTGAAGTGGTGCAAGAAGTTTGTCAGAATTTGGTTAACACGCTCCACCTGACCGTTGGACTAAGGATAATATGCTGACGAGAAATCCAGAGATACATGTAATAGCTTGCAGAGAGCTCTCCAGAATTTAGACATGAACTGTACACCTCTATCTAAAATGTGTTGGATAAATTTCTTGAACAGTTGGGGAGCAGAAGGAAGACCAGACAGAGGGACAAAATGTGCCATTTTGGAGAAGCAGTCAACCACTACCCAAATTACAGAACAACCGAAGGACGTGGGTAGATCTGTGATAAAGTCTATGGCTATTTGCTGCCAGGGAACCTCAGAAACTGGAAGGGGAAGCAGAAGGCTGGCTGGACGCTGTTTGGAAGTCTTATTTTGCGCGCAGGATGGACAAGCAGCTACAAATTCTAGGATGTCTTAAGGAACAAAAAGTGTGGATACATAGAACTGTAAAGAAAGCAATAAATGACAAAAAGAAAGCATATAAATCACTAAAACAGGAGGGTAGCACGGAAGCACTGAAAAACTAAGGAAAACAATAGAACATGTAAAAAACAAATAAAAGCGGCCAAAGAGAGTAAGGCTACTTTCACACTTGCGCTTGATCGGATCCGTTCTGAACAGATCCGATCATATTAATGCAGACGGAGGCTCCGTTCAGTACGGATCCGTCTGCATTAATAACTTAGAAAAATTTCTAATTGCGAGAGTAGCCTGAGCGGATCCGTTCAGACTTTCAATGTAAAGTCAATGGGGGACGGATCCGCTTGAAGATTGAGCCATATGGTGTCATCTTCAAGCGGATCCATTCCCATTGACTTACATTGTAAGTCTGGACGGATCCGCACGCCTCCGCACAGCCAGGCGGACACCCGAACGCTACAAGCAGCGTTCAGCTGTCCGCCTGGCCGCGCGGAGGCGAGTGGAGCGGAGGCTGAACGCCGCCAGACTGATGCAGTCTGAGCGGATCCGCATCCATTCAGACTGCATCAGGGCTGGACGGAAGCGTTCGGGTCCGCTCGTGAGCCCCTTCAAACGGAGCTCACGGGCGGACAGCAGAACGCTAGTGTGAAAGTAGCCTAAGACAAACCCTAAAATGTTCTTCAATTATATAAATGTTAAAAAGTATAAATCTGAAGGTGTCGACCCTTTAAAGAGTAACGAGGGGGGAGTCGCAGAGAGCGACAAGGAGAAAACAAAGCTGTTAAATATTTTTTTCTCCAATGTATTCACCGAGGAAAATAAACTGTCAGTTGAAATGCAGAATGTTAAAATAAATTCCCCATTAAAAGTGTCCTGTCTGACCTAGGAAGAAGTACATCGGCGACTTAAAAAGATTAAAATAGACAAATTGCCAGGGCTGGATGGCATACACCCCCGTATCCTAAGGGAATTAAGTAATGTCACAGCCAGACCCTTATTTCGGATATTTGCAGATTCTATATTGACAGGGAATATCCCACAGAATTGGTGCATGGCAAATGTGGTGCCAATATTCAAAAAGGGTCCAAAAATAGAGCCTGGAAACTATAGGCCGGTTAACATCTGTTGTGGGTAAACTGTTTGAAAGTTTTCTGAAAGATGCTATCTTAGAGCATCTCAACGGAAATAAGCAAATAACGCCATATCAGCATGGCTTCTTTAGGGATCGGTCATGCCAAACTAATTTAATCAGTTTCTATGAGGAGGTAAGTTCTAGACTTGACAGCGGCGAATCAATGGATGTCGTATATCTGGACTTCTCCAAAGCATTTGACACTGTACCACATAAAAGGTTAGTATATAAAATGAGAATGCTCGGACTGGGAGAAAACGTCTGTATGTGGGTAATTAACTGGCTCAATGATAGAAAACAGAGGGTGGTTATTAACGGTACACACTCAGATTGGGTCACTGTCACTAGTGGGGTACCTCAGGTGCCAGTATTGGGCCCTATTCTCTTCAATATATTTATTAATTATATTGTAGAAGGCTTGCATAGTAAAGTATACATTTTCGCAGATGACACTAAACTGTGTAAAGTAATTAACACTGAAGAGGACAGTATACTACTACAGAGGGATCTGGATAGATTGGAGGCTTGGGCAGATAAGCGGTAGATGAGGTTTAACACTGACAAATGTAAAGTTATGCACATGGGAAGGAAAAATGCAAGTCACCCGTACATTCTAAATGGCAAAACACTCGGTAACACTGACATGGAAAAGGATCTAGGAATTTTAATAAACAGCAAACTAAGCTGCAAAAAACAGCGTCAGGCAGCTGCTGCCAAGGTCAATAAGATAATGAGTCACTTATCGGCGCAGCAATAACTTGCGAGATGTGCTGACACACGGTTTATATGCCAGTCCCCAACCACAATCCTGGTTACGGAATCCGCTTATACGGACATATCCCTGTGGATCCGGTAAATTTTGTGGATTTATAAATAAGTCAAAAAGTTTTACCAGCAGCACCTCAGATAAGACTTTTTTCACCAAGTCTTTCTACAACTGCAAGTCGGTTGGTGTTATTTATCTGATGACATGCATTTGCGGTATCAAATATGTTGGCAAAACATATTTAGA
The DNA here is from genome assembly GCF_014858855.1 of Bufo gargarizans. Classification (NCBI taxonomy): domain Eukaryota; kingdom Metazoa; phylum Chordata; class Amphibia; order Anura; family Bufonidae; genus Bufo; species Bufo gargarizans. Next base: position 203,330,017 of record NC_058085.1, on the reverse strand, counting down.
GAGCTAAGACGACGTATTGGGGAACACATTCTGGACATCACGAACCTCAAAGATACCCATGCACGCCATGTATCAGATCTTCACAGAGGGAATACATCGTCGGTCAAATTTCAAGTGATTGACTCTGTGAAGATGTCATCCAGGGGTGGTGATTGTGATCGCATTTTGTTGCAAAAAGAGGCGAGATGGATTTTTTCATTAAATACCATCAAACCATCTGGTCTCAATGATGCCACCTCGTTTGTTCCCTTTATATGATTATACATTGGCTTATATTGGATTTTGTCCATTTATGAATTCAATAAGGGGGTACTGTGAGACATATGTGAACTTTTATATGCATATAACTGAGTGTGGTCGCTCCTTGTGATCTCATTCCACTGTATACCGATTAATAAGTTTTGATGCTGCGGTGACATGTTATTCAGAGCCGCTTTAGATTTTTCCTGTGTATAATGCGGCGCATTGCGCTTTCCCTGGGACCCACGTAGTTCCTCCTGCTGTTCAACCATTGGTTAATCCTGGACCGAGGCTCCAGGCCGGATTGGCTGTCAGGTGGGGGCGTGTCTAGCAGGGCGGGGTTTCACCCTGTAAATCTCGGCGTTCTGGGAGCCGCTTTGCGGCCATTACAGCACAGATTTGTATGCACACCAGCACGCTGCGCCTCAACCTAGAGGTGGTCAGCTTAGGCAGGAAAGTAGTTTATCAGTGACAACACCGTACCTCACACTAGAGGAATTCGGTGCTAGGCAGGTCACCCTACTACTGTTTACTGTTCACAGCCTCGGTCTAACATCAAAGTCAGAGGCTTTGGGCTGTGTGAATCATGGTGCACATTGCTCCTGATGAAATGCATGTTGAATGCATGGAAACGCGTTGAGCATTGACCATCAAGGGAAATTTCAGGGTAATCCTTGCTCCAGATATACCAATTAGAGCTAAGGTTGCTGCTCTACCATAGTCCTGCACCTGTACTATTTTAGTGCTGTGAGTGTCTGCGCACCGACACTCACTGTTAGTAGTAATATCTGGTGTTCTAACGGTACCAGACATCCCCCTAGATAGTACTTTTCACCCGGGTCACATACCTAGGACCTTGTGGTGTTTTGAGCCCCCTAACATGTTGGTGGGTAAAGTTTGTGAGATCGTCCTTGTGCTCCATATGGTTGCTTGCCTTGTGGTGGTATAGGTGTGGTCCCACAAATTTAGTGTAAGTTAGTTGCTGCATTCCGCAGTGGCAGGTTGATACCCTTAATTTTAACAAAATAATACAATAAAGCCGTTGTTATTTTGTTTTAGCGCCTTATCCCCACATTTATTTGTTTGATTGTGCATAAAGGGCGTATACCCAGTACACCACTCCAGTTTTTTGTTTTTTAATTGAGTTTAGTTGCACTATAGGGAATGGCAGGCTTTTTGTCTAGCAGCATTGATACCGCTCAGTGGATGGGAGATCCTAGTGAGGTGTTCTCTGAACGAGAAATATATTTTTCCTCTCAAACCATCACTATCTCGTCTGCTTTCAAACAGGTCACCGGGATTTACAAAAATGTTGTGAGATCCTGGTGGGAGGTACAGTCCTTGGACACGTATATTGGGAATAAAATTGTCCCCTGGGGTTTAAGGAATCCCATTACACCAGCAGCTCGGCTTAGGTCTACGGACTTTTCAAAAAGTGGGAGAAAGAATCCGTGGATTCATCTCTAAGATTAATGAAACTCCTATTAGAGGAGGAAAAGAGTGTTTTGGCATCTGTGGAGATTGAATTGAAGGAAGCGATTGAGTCAATGAAAAAATTCAGTAGTCACACTGATTTTAATAAAAAAGAATCGCTCCTTCAAATCTCCGTAGAAAAATATACAGCCCAGCTTAAAGAAAAGAAGCACTCCCTTTTCAATAGGGACATCAGAAATTTCAAAGAGGGCAAAATCTTTGATTATAGTATTAAACACTCAGATGCCCTTGAGCTAGATACTGAGGTTTCTTCTTCAGAGGGTGAACCTGAGTCGGAGGCTGCTGGTGTTAAACGAACAGGGCCCCAATCCACCAGAAGATCGTATGGTGGTAGAAATTGGGGTCAGGGCAGAAGGGGACGAGGGGGTAGAGGTCACAGCGGCAGGGTTTTTTTTTTAGACAATACCCCGCCGATGTCCCAATACCTACTAAGGAACAAACAATGATATTCTTCCCAGGTGGCATCCAACATCTCAGCTATTTCCAAGAAGGATGAGTTACCAATTATTAACTTATCTTCCCATGTTCTCACTACTATAGAAACTCAAGTTTTACAGAAGGGCCTTTCGTTTGTTCCTATGCGAAGGTTTGACTGTTTTGGCTGGGTGAAAGATTTAAATTTATTCGCGCGCAAACTCAAATGGCGCAAATTTTTTGTCACCCATGACCGTAGGAATTGTGAAGAACTGGGAATTGAGATGTCGGATCTGCCGGATGTCCAAATTTTGGCGGACCTGTTTGCTGAGGGGCAAAGGGGTCCAGGGGATGGTCCCTTCACTAACCTTAGATTAGCATCGATGAAAATGCCCCCCATTCGTGACTGCACCCCTATTGACACCTTTGTGTCTGTAGTTTCCAGTAAGCTAAGTCAGATTGACTCCCATGTATTTAGCATTGACAACTTGAATGAACAGGAGAGAGGGGCCCTCTGGACGCTCCAGCAGGATAAGGAGCTGGTGATTAAATCTTCAGACAAGGGTGGGAATATAGTGATCCTGGGGCACGAGCAATATCGTAACATGTGTATGAGAGTGCTCAAGGACAAACTTACATATGAGCAACTCCCGTCTGACCCTACCCCAGCCTATAGGATGGAACTGTCCTGTATCCTGAATCGAGCTCTAGAGAAGAAGCTTAATGATAGAACTGAATTAGCCTTTCTTCTACCTGCGCACCCAGTCACAGCGGCCTTCTATTGCCTCCCCAAAGTTCATAAGGGGTATGAGCCTCTAAAGCGGGAGGCCAATAGTGTCTGGGACCAATTGCCTGACAGCCAATATTAGCACATATGTGGACACTGTTTTACGTCCCTTTGTCAACAGTCTGCCCTCACATGTTAGGGATACCATGGAGGTGCTGGGACGTTTAGATGGTGTCCAATGTGACAAGGACACCTATTTGGCCAGTCTGGACTTGGAGGCGCTCTACAGCTCAATTCCTCATGAGTTGGGTTGTGGAGCGCTCCTCGCGTTCCTCCAACAGAGAGGCGAACAGTGCAGGAATCACAACATCTTTGTCATGGAACGCTTTGAGTTTTATTCTCAAACACAATGTGTTTTTGTTTGATGGTCGCATTTTCCACCAGCTCAGGGGGGTCGCAATGGGCAGTCCTTGTGCCCCAACCTTTGCGAATCTCTACCTGAGCTGGTAGGAAAGAGAGGTGGTCTTCTGTGAGGCTATGGAGCAGTTCACATCTGTTGTCCCCCTCTGGATCAGATACATTGATGATGTGCTGATCCTGTGGGAGGGGGGGGGGGGGGGACAGAGATTTGTTCCAAGAGTTTGTTGCAGTCCTAAATAGGTACATATTAGGGCTATTTTTTACGTCAGAAATTGATTCTACCACCATTTCCTTCCTAGATATCACCATTTCACTTGCTGCTGATGGGCGTATTAGTACTAATGTTTTTAGGAAGCCCACGGCTACTAATAATCTGTTGAAATGGGAGAGTGGGCACCCTTTGGCCTTCAAGAGAGGGATCCCTAAAGGCCAATACTTAAGGGTGAGGAGGAATTGTTCTCAACTGAGTGACTTTAGGGTGGCTGCGAAAGATCTTCAGCAGAGGTTTCAGCGTCGCGGTTATCCTCAGCGATGTCTGAAACAGGCGTACCAACATTCATTGAGTACCAACAGGGATCTTCTGTTATCCCCTAAAAAGAGGGATACCAGTGATAACATTGTGAGAATTATTGGTACGTATGACAGTGCCCATGAGGCTGTACGCCATGTTCTTGCTGAACATTGGGATATACTTAAATCTGATCCCGATATCGGCAGCATGATCCCATTGAGACCTTCAGTCACTGCACCTGTACTATTTTAGTGCTGTGAGTGTCTGCGCACCGACACTCACTGTTAGGAGTAATATCTGGTGTTCTAACGGTACCAGACATCCCCCTAGATAGTACTTTTCACCCGGGTCACATACCTAGGACCTTGTGGTGTTTTGAGCCCCCTATTGTGTTGGTGGGTTTAGTTTGTGAGATCGACCTTGTGCTCCATATGGTTGCTTGCTTTGTGGTGGTATAGGTGTGGTCCCACAAATTTAGTGTAAGTTAGTTGCTGCATTCCGCAGTGACAGGTTGATACCATTAATTTTAACAAAATAATACAATAAAGCCATTGTTATTTTGTTTTAGCGCCTTATCCCCACATTTATTTGTTCAATAAGATAATGGGTTGCATCAGAAGGGGCATAGATGCCCGTGATAAGAACATAGTCCTACTACTTTACAAATCGCTAGTCAGACCACACATGGAGTACTGTGTACAGTTCTGGGCTCCTGTAAACAAGGCAGACATAGCAGAGCTGGAGAGGGTCCAGAGGAGGGCAACTAAAGTAATAACTGGAATGGAGCAACTACAGTACCCTGAAAGATTATCAAAATTAGATTATTCACTAGAAAAAAGATGACTGAGGGGAGATCTAATTAACATGTATAAAAATATAGATCTATCCCATCATCTATTTATCCCCAGGACTGTGACTGTGACGAGGGGACATCCTCTGCGTCTGGAGGAAAGAAGGTTTGTACGCAAACATAGAAAAGGATTCTTTACAGTAAGAGCAGTGAGACTATGGAACTCTCTGCCTGAGGAGGTGGTGATGGTGAGTACAATAAAGGAATTTAAGAGGGGCCTGGATGTATTTCTGGAGCATAATAATATTACAGGCTATAGCTACTACAGAGGGGTCGTTGATCCAGGGAGTTAGTCTGATTGCCTGATTGGAAACGGGCAGGAATTTTTTATTCCCCTCTGGTTCAACTTGCAGGATAACAGGCCGAACTGGATGGACAATTTTCTTTTTTCGCCCTTATGTACTATGTTACTATGTCTTGTCGCATGGTTGGCCACCAGTATCGCTGTGCAATGAACCTGAAGGTCTTCCTCTAACCAGCATGACCCGCCACTTTAGATGAATGACCCCATAGTAAGATTTGCTTTCTGAGAGATTCTGCAACAAAGGTTTTTCCAGGAGGAATTTCGGATAGCTTGACTGGACAGGCCGAGATTTTAGTGGGATTCAAGGATGAATTGGGGCTCCTCCTCCTGGTCAGTGGAATCAAAGGATCTTGAAAGAGCATCTGCTTTGATGTTCTTATCTGCAGCACGAAAGTAAAGAACAAAATCAAAACGAGCAAAGAAGGGGGACCATCGAGATTGGCGTGGATTAAGTCTCTGTGCAGACTGTAGGTAGGTAAGATTCTTGTGGTCAGTATGGATCACTACCGGATGACTGGCTCCCTCCAGAAGGTATTGCCATTCCTCCAATGCCATTTTGATGGCCAGCAACTCTCTGTCCCCGATTGAGTAGTTGCTCTCAGGAGCGGAGAAGGCCCTGGAGAAGAAACCACATGATGTCATCTTACCTGAGGGAGATTTTTGTGAAAGCACCGCCCCAGCTCCAATAGACGATTCATCCACCTCCAAGAAAAATTGCTCACTGGCATCAGGACGATGAAGTACTGGAGCCGCAGAGAAGGCCTGGTTCAAGGCTTGGACGGCTGATTTACCCTCAGCCGTCCAATTTTTGGGATTTGCCCCTATGCGTGTCAAGACTGAGATGGGGGCTGCCAAAGAAGAGAAGTGTGGCACGAACTGGCGGTAGTAGTTGGCAAACCCCAGGAAGCGTTGAATAGCCTTTAAACCAGAAGGACAGGGCACTTCAAAATCACAGACAGCTTTTCAGGATCCATCTGTAGGCCAGTATCAGATATTATGTATGCCAATAATGGAAGCGAAGTTTGTTTGAAAAGACAATTTTTCAAGCTTGGCATACAGACGATTTTTTTCTTAGCCTTTGAAGGACCAGGGGAACCTGACTCTGGTGAGTAGCCAAATCTGGAGAAAAGACAAGGATATCAAGATAAACCACAGCACAAGAGTATAACAAGTCTCTGAAAATATAATTAACAAATTCTTGGAACACTGCAGGAGCATTGCTTAGTTCAAAGGGCATTACCAGATATTCATAGTGACTGTCACGGGTGTTGAAGGCTCTCTTCCACTCGTCCCCTTGACGAATTCGGATCAAGTTGTAGGCCCCACGCAGATCTATTTTGGAGAAGATCTTAGCTCCTCTGAGGGGGTCAAACAACTCTGGAATAAGGGGAAGGTGGTATTTGTTCTTGATAGCGATTTTATATAATCGATGCATGGGCGGAGATAACCATCTTTTTTCTTAACAAAGAAGAAGCCAGCGCCCTTCGGAGAAGATGATTTCTAGATAAATCCTCTGTCAAGATTTTCTTTGATGTACTCAGACATGGCTTGTGTCTCGGCTGGTTACAGAGGATAAATGCGACCACGGGGAGGTGAAGAACCAGGAATGAGATCAATTGGACAATCATAAGGCCTGTGTGGAGGTAACGTCTCAGCCTCCTTCTTATCAAAGACATCGGCATAGGCATGGTATGCTGCAGGCAGATTTTCAAGATTTGGTGCTACCCTGGGTAACCGAGCAGACCGAACAGGAGAAAGACACTTTCCAAGGCAGTACTGTCCCCAACAAAGCACCTCTCAAGACTTCCAATCAAGAACAGGTTCATGGGTACGGAGCCATGGAAGCCCCAAAAGGAGAGGGTAAGAAAGACTTTGAAGAACCAGGAACGAAATCTCTTCTGTATGAAGAGCTCCAATCTGTAGTCTTACAGGTTCAGTACAAAATTGTACAGACTCAGATAGAGCCCTTCCATCGATGGCTGACACCATCAATTGTCCCTGCAGGCGTCGGACTGGAATACAATATTGATCCACTATGGCTTGCTGCAGGAAGTTTCCTGCTGATCCAGAATCCAGAAGAGCCGTCTTCGTGAACCGATTATCTCCAAATGACAAGTTTGCCGGCAGAGTCAGGGTGGAGAGGAATTATCTTCACCTAGAGCCACCTCTTCAACGGACCCTAGGCTTGGGATTTTCCCAGCTTCAGGGGACAAGCACGGAGCACATGATCAGAACCACCACAATAGAAACAAAGTCCTTTGGCACGGCGGTGATCACGTTCCTGTTCAGACAGTCTAACTCGGTTGAACTGCATGGGCTCAGGAACTGCAGACAACATGGAAGGCAGGGGGTTAGGAGCTTGCTAAAGAGGAGATGCCAGATGACAAGGCTTCCCCTCACGTGCCACTTCTCTGGCACGTTCCTGGAACCGTAAGTCAATTCGAGCAGCCAGAGAGATAAGGTCATCCAGAGTGGAAGGAACATCCCGTCCGGCCAGCTCATATTTAATTCTCCCACAGAGGCCTTCCCAAAAAATGGCCACCAGTGCCTCATTATTCCAGTTGAGTTCAGAGGCTAGCGTATGGAACTGGACTGCATACTGGCCCACGGATTGGTTCCCTTGACGCAACCACAGTAGGGAGGATGTGACAGAAGTGGTGAGTCCGGGCTCATCGAACACCTTGCGGAAGGTCTCTAGGAAGACCCGAAGATCCATTATGACTGTGTCGTTCCTTTACCAAAGGGGGTTGATCCAGGCAAGTGCCTCCCCTGTGAGGTGTGACATAAGAAAAGCCACTTTGCAAATTGGTGAGGTAAACGTTCAAAATGAAGGGTACATTGATTTATGACCCTTCCCCCCGACACTGCTTAGGCTCACCGTTGAAATGTGGAGGAGCAGAAAGACGAGGTCTAGATCTGGGTACGTAGGAAGAGGACAGAGCTGGAGCCGAATTAACCTGGGCAGAGAAGCTTGATGACCCTAGTTTAGCAGATGTCAGGTCATTTAGACGTATATTCACATTGCATAGGTTGGACAATATTTGATCCTGACGCTCACGCTGCTGGGCCAACTCCTGGTGTAACTCAATGTTACCGGGAAGGTTCGGATCAGCGGGGTCCATGGCCTGAGCAAACTGTTATGCAAGTGGGTGTGGAACCACTGCGCCATTGACTGGGTATACTCCGGAGGGGCGTAACCAAGCAGCTACCTGGTATTCACTACAGCCCCTGATGGTTGGGATAGGCTTGGGCCGTAGGCTGCCAGGTGCCACTCCAGAGTAGTCCCTAAGTCAGTGGCAGCTGACCAGGGGGTCAGAGTGCTCGGTGCATGCACCAAGGGCACATAGGAGACCTGGAGGTACGGGTCAGGACAGGCGGCAATCAAGTTAAGTCAGCAAACAAGATCCGAGGTCAGGGGCAGGCAGCAAACTAGCAAAGTCCATAAACAAAGTCTGAGGTCAGAGGCAGGCGGCAGAAAGCAAAGTCCAGGAGTACAATAGCAGGATTCGGTGCACAGAAAGGCACACAACACCTTTGCACAGGGGCTAGACAAGCTAGACACTGATGTTGCTCAGGCAACTTCCAGTAGTAGGAAGTGCTTTTAAATACATGCTGAAATCCGGCCATTGGCTGCTGAGACAGAGGGCGTGTATGTGCTGCCACATAGGAAAGAGACACACCCACACAAGCTTCAGCAGCACTGCAAGTTTCCAGCAGCAAGGAAACACTGGCATGGATCACATGTAGCAGAGTTAAGTTAGTTGCTGCCCGTGTTTGTCAGCTGGGCGGCAGGATGGGAAAAGAGGGAGCCAGGCGCCCGTGCATGGGCGTAGTTATATGGGGTGCAGAGGTAGCAGTCGCTACCGGGCCCAGGAGCCTGAGGGGGCCCAAAGACCCTTGTGCCACATAAGACACTGGCATTATAGAAAGTGCATACTAGTCAATTTACACCTCTGGCTGGAGGGAAGGGGTTAGGTTAAGAATTTGGCATGAGGGGGTGCCCTTTCAATGTTTGCCTCAGGCAGCAGGAAGGATATGTGCTCTCCTGCCGCTTGCCAATAAGCACTGAGGGATGGGGGCCCAAGCTGAAATCTTGCACCAGGGCCCAAGAGCTTTTAGCTACGCTCCTGCGCCAGTGCCTGCTGATAGGGGCAGCAGCGCTGACACAGGCCGCTGGGCTAACAACAGTTTGAAACCTAAAGGTCTCAATGTTGAATTTAATCTCTTGGGGTAGTGGAAGGAGGGTTTGGGCTTGCCCCCTTCCCAGTGGTGTGTGCTTTTCTTTCTCCGCTTGTTTGTAGACAGAAGTTATTGAACTATTTGTGCTATATTATACTAATGTTTATTTTCTCTATAGTACACTATTGAATGAGAGGAGATCAAGGACTTTGGACTAACATAACCGTTGGGAATAGGTGACACTTTGATATACCCATCGAACCACCGCTTTATCCCTATCCAGATTGCACTATGTATAATTTTCTCTGCACATGCCTCTGTGTGACGGATCTTTCCTATATACCCCATAAGCCAGATAGAGAGGAGATCCCTCTTGGGCTGTGTGGTGTGATAACGGACCACTGGTTAGACCTGATGCCTGTCCGTATTGATATGCGGTATTCCACAAGTCATTTTCCGGTGGGGGAGGTGGATAATCCTGTACAAAGGACAATCCCCTCCCACCGTACACACTTTGCCCTTGTTTAGTATAATGGCTGTGTATTTGGGGTTTGTGTCTGAAAAGAGGGCAAGATTGCCATGAATGTAGATGGCGCCCGACTCCCGACGATAATTACGGGCATGCACAGACCGCCTGTCCGTTTTTTTACATGTTTAAAGATGGCTATCACGGATATTTAGCGCATGTGCAATGGGTTTTGCAAACACACAACCTGGCAACCTGGAGCAGGCGCAATGCGGTTTGAATAACGCTAAGAAGAATCCATGTGGATTTGTATGTATATACCCGATCTGTATTGTTTTGTCCACCCCCCGATCTCTTCTCCCTCATTACACATGATGTGCTACACCTGATCTAGGAACAGGTTGTAGTTTATATTGCACTTGCACTTTATGTATTGATATGATGACACTACATTGCTCTCTATGGGCGTACGCCAATACATTATGATGTCATCTGTATGAATTTATGCACTGATTATTTTATATTTGAACACTATTGTGTTTGTTTTTGTATCTACGAATGTCCTGTATCACGTGATCTGTATCACGTGATCATCTACGAATGTCCTGTATCACGTGATCTGTATGACGTGATTGTCACATGATCTTGTAATTGAATTGATCACAGTATGCACTTGTTCTTTGCTTGAGAAAGGCTCTAGTTCAGAGCCGAAACATTGCATCACATGGGTGAATAAAGAAAAACCTTTTCTGTGGATTCCAGGAGTGCTGTTCGTTTTTCTGTTTGCATTATATAATATATATGAGCTACCTAATGTAATGTGTCTGACACAGCAAAGCACAAGACTCCACTCTCTCACAACTGCAAAAAACAGCAGGAAATGGCTGCTTGGGAGGTTCTTATATAGTGATGGGGTAGGCACCTTTCCTATTGGTTGCTAGGGATGTTGCTAAGCTCTGACAAAGATATTTCAGCCTTCTCATTGGCCCCCAAGAAAGAAGTTCTCAAAGTTCCAATATTCGCAATAAAAATTTGCAATACGAATATTCACACTGAACACTAGTACTGACTTCTTTCTGATCTCTGGATTTGATGCTTTCCTACCTAATCTTTGACTGTTCTCCATTCTGACCCTGAGCTGTCTGCCCTGACCCTTGTATTGACTGGCCCTGGCCCGGCTTGTCCATTACTATGGTTGTTGCCTGACCTCTTAGTGCTCCACACCAGTGTCCCTTGACTCCTGTGGGTTAGCAGTCTAGTAAACAGAGATAAGGTAAAGATTAGGTAATGCCCTTAGGCAAGTGAAATCTTTTCAGGGCCTGACATGTCAATCTAGCAATGGGGGAGTGTCCTAAGCACCAAGGACACCCTGTCACAGTTGAAGAACCTTCCTTGATGAGACAATTTGCTCTTCTCTAGTCCTATAGAGTATATTTTAAACATATCTACAGTATATCAAGGACAATGCACTGAAAAAGATAACTTTTTTTAGGCAATGGTCCGTTGGGCAATCCTGAAACCCTACACTGCCAAGTTATTTCTGTCAGCAGATTGGTAGGCTCAAGTCTGCTGACAGATTAACCTTAACCCCTTCACGACTGGCCAATGTGTATATACATAGGAAAGATCTATGGCACACCGCTTATGATGATATTAAAGGTTAATTAGTGGTCTAAAGCTATAGCTCAGTGGTAAGACACTTGCTTTGCATGTAGTGTTCATGGGTTCAGAACCCCTTTCAGGCTTTTCCTACTGCACAACACTGTGTATATACGTCCTATCTGCACATGCCCCATGCAGCTAGCACGTATATACACATGCAGGCAGCGATTTAATCCCAACGCTGATCAGCGCTGGGATTAAAGCTCCTGCAATCTATCAGGAGCAGGTCAGGTCCTGGCTAACAGACACAGCAGGGACCCTAAGGAGAAGACAGGAGCGGTTTATTACCACTTCAGCCTTCTCCTGTGCCATCAGGAGAGTGCTGAACAAGCGCATGTTGCAGAGAGCAGGAAGCGGCAGAGCCTGATAAGCAGGAAGCGGAGACCCTGATAAGCTCTGACTATGTGTCATGCCCCCACAGGAGGCTGTTTTCTCCTGTAACTGGGGCTCCTGTGGATGCCCTACTTACAGTGGAAACAGTGAAAAGTAAAAAAAAAAAATATATATATATCTGTGTCCTCCAGAGGTCTTTAATGACCAGCTGGGGGACATTGTATGTGCCAAAAAGAAATTAAAATATTAGTTAAAAACAATTATAATAATAAAAAAATACAATTACATTATTATTTTTTTAATTAAAAAATGAAGTCGCTAACAGAAACCGTCACCATAGTCGCCCCGTTCTCTCAAACCTATACATGTTATATGTGAAAACGTTAGTCACAAAATAGGGAACCCATTGCAATAATTAATTTTTGTGTCAGTTTTAATATTGAAGAAATAAAAAGCTATAATCAAAAAATAAATACTTTTTAATAATAATTAGCAGTTTTCTTCCAAATTAAAACAAAAAAGGGTTAAAAAAATCTAAAAAAGCATTCTAATAAAGTGTCAAGTAAAAAAATATCTCAAAAAGTTGCCTGCACATTCATGAAAGGGTAAACACATTTATTTCACAAGTAATATGTAAGTACTTTCTATTTTTGTATTTCAAGTGAAACTTTTTTTATTAAGAGGCAAGTTTGATCTGAAAAGTCAGACACCACTTAGTCCTAATTCTAGAAATTGAAGAGTTAATTACAAAATATCCTCAGTGCCAAGATGTCAGGGATGAGCACAGTGGGGGATATTTTTCTTCATTCACCTGCACTTAGATCATATGTTGTCCGTCTCATTACACAGAATATAAATATCCATCTTAAGTAAACATGATATTAATGAGTGTGCAGGAAAAATGCTTCAGTTATTAATGAATGAAGCCATTAGAGGAGAGGGGTTTTGTTGTGGTGGCAGACTTGTTTGCTCGGAGTAGATAAAACACATGCTAAATAAATTACTGTCAATAATCCTTTCCATTCCACTCTTTACTGCTCAACAGCCTGGGAGATTTCACTAAAACATTTACATACAGTATCATGTTTATATAGAGTTTTTCTGATATCTCGTATTGTGATCAATGAAAACACTGCATGATGCATTGAAAATATTTTATAAACTAGAATATCGTTTGAGTCCATGACAAAAGCAAATTCTGATTCACTATAAAAATTTTGAACTCAATTACATTTTTTAAAACATATTCCTTATTTAGTTAACTAAACATTATTTTCCATCATCAACAGTAAACATATTAGTAGTATATTTCTTAAAGGGGTGGTCTGGGACTTATATATTGATGACCTCTTCCCAGGATAGTCGTGGAGGTCCAACTCCCAGGTACTCCCAGAAATCAGCTGTAGGAAAGCTCTGCGAGCCAGTAGATGGACCACACTAGTGTTGATCGAGCACCAAGGACTGTGACTGTGACGAGGGGACACCGTCTGCGTCTGGAGGAAAGAAGGTTTGTACACAAACATAGAAATTGATTCTTTATGGTAAAGGTAGTGAGACTATGGAACTCTCTGCCTGAAGTGGTGGCGATGGTGAGTGCAATAAAAGAATTCAAGAGGGGCTTGGATGAATTTCTGGAGTTTAACAATATTACAGGCTATAGCTACTAGAGAGGGGTTGTTGATCCAGGTAGTTATTCTGATTGCCTGATTGGAGTCTGGACGGGCCCTTTCCTAAGATGGCGCCGTTTCCTCCCCCCTCGCCAAGACACGCGTCGGCAGACGAGCAGGAAACCCCAGCTATTAACACACAGCTGGATCTATTTGAAACGTCGGGCAAAACGGTGGTGTCACAGCTGAGGATGGGGGAAATGCTCAGCCGTGCGGTGACGGAAGATGTCCAGTCGCTACTCGCCAGGAACACAGAATTAGGGAGCAGGTCACCTCCTGTTGCATCCCTAACGCTGACCCTGTCTCCTACCTGCATGGGCCGACCTTGATGGTAGGAGGACCCATGCGCAGGAACCTCGGAGCCCTGACTTACCTTCCGTCCGGTCCCTAGGCTTAAGGAGCAGGGTAAGACAACCCACTCCTCCTAGGAACGGAGGAGCAGGAGTCTCACTGACCAAGCAGCATGAAGATGGGGGTACATAAACAGGACTACGGATAAGACAGGTGAACCCTAACAGTTCCACACATACCTGTCTCAGCCTAGCTGACTGGAACCCATGCAAACGCTGTCCACACAAACAAAGGTAAACAGCACACACATGAAGACACACAGGGACCAGGACATCCATAGCTGCACAAAAAGCAAAGACACAGGACATCAACAACAAATCACACAATAATAACATATGACCGGAAGGGTGGCCCTTACAAGGAGATAGAAATCACAGGAGGCTGCTACAGCAAAGCATGACTGAAGCAACCTCCTGAGCCATGCCAAAGACAGAAGCTATATAGGCCTAAGTGGCCACACCCACCGGTCAGACACACCCAGTGACATCACATACACTGGGAAGAGAGTTAACCCTTCCGGCACCACAGGAAAGGGAAAACACCAACTTAAAGGAACCGTGTCCAAACACAACAAACACACTGTGGTTGTTACCGCTGGCAATGACATGGGTGGCAACCGTGTCCTGGGAGTCAGCCCAAAGGCCGGGACACTGCCACCACATGTACACATCACCAAACATTGCCACGGGCAACCACAGTGCAGGAAAGGTGTCTGTGCACACCACGCAATACACAAAGTGCACACAGACAAACATCGGTGCATCCATATACACACACACAGACTCCAAAGGGACCGCACACACATCTGTTGTCCGCGGCAACCACACCTGAGACAAAAAACATCATGCCTCAAGCTGCGGTTGAAACAACAACCCAAACCGCGGGCAACAGTATGCGGCTCCCAAGGAGTCACAGCCAAAACCGTGGCCGTGACAGGTGGATGTCAAGATGCTAGCCATTGAAGTGGCAAAACAGTTAGCACCTGACATTATCGCCTCATTGTCTACCACCCTGCATGCAGCGCTTAACAAATTGCAAGAAGAGGTGGAGTTGCAAGACCACAGAGTATCAGAAGTGGAGCAACGGGTGGCCTGTATTGAGGAGGAGGCTACTGATACTGTACAGAAGATGCGGGACTTATTTCAACTGGCTGAGAAGCTTAATGATCGGGTCGAGGACCTGGAAAACCGGTCCCGGCGCAGTAACTTACGCTTGGTAGGTATACCTGAGTCGGTGTCGGTAGCGGAGTTGCGCCATGTTTTTGAAGTTGTCCTACTGCAGGCTCTGGGTCTCCAGGGAGGAAGAAGAAAAGTGGAGAGAGCTCATAGAGTGGGGCCCTGGAGGGATCAAAAGTCATCTACCAACGGCAGAGCAGATCAGAGGCCAAGACAGGCAATCTAAGTACCTGGACTACTCCGATAAGGAGGACATTTTGCTGGATTACCGTGCAAGAAGGGAGCCGTTGATTCTTAATGGCGTTAAGGTTCTGCTGTTTGCCGATTATTAAGCGGAAGTAGCACGAAAGCGGAGGGCCTTTGGGGCAGTCTGCACTAACCTCTTTAAGGCTGGGAACAGGTTTCAACTAGCATACCCTGCGATATTGAGGATACAGTTACCTGATGGAGGTTCCAAGCATTTTACTGATCCTATGGAGGCGGAGGAGTTCGTGCGGCTTCGACTGGGTAACAGACAGGAATTTGCAGATGTGGAGGAAAACCGTAGAGATGCCGAGGCACGAGATGGAGGCAATGGGTGGAATCGGGTGTCTCAGAACTCTTAATCTCTTCCACAGAGGATGTCCAAGTTCCAGAAGTCTTCGGGATCCAAATTCGTGAGAAAGTCAGGAGGACTGTGATTCCTTTGTCAGGTTCAGTCATGGTTAATTAGACCTATTCTGCTAATTTTGTGTTATTACAGTTCGACATGAATGTTTACAGGGACATTACATAATTCCTGGGGACTTTCTGCTATAACACCTAGTCGGCAGTGATGGGACGCGTCTATTGCCTGAAAAAAGGAAGTTCTCAACCTAATTGTGGTGTTTAATAACTGGTTTTTAATTTTCTTTGTTAGAGTTATTTGCTTCTCTTAGTCATGATTCTAATATGGCTGTACGGCATACATATTAGGACATCGTCAGACATCATCCACAACTCCATCCTCCGTCAGGCAAAACTCCCTCCTACCTCAGACTTTAGACAAAACTCTGTCCTCCCTCATCCAAAACTCCATCAGACCTCATCCAAAACTCCGTCCTCCCTCATCCAAAACTCCATCCTCCATCAGACATCAGCCAAAACTCCGTCCTCCCTAACCCAAAACTCCATCAGCCCTCAGACATCAGACAAAACTCCGTCCTCCGTCAGGCAAAACTCCATCAGACCTCAGACATCAGACAAAACTCCGTCCTCCATCAGGCAAAACTCCATCAGACCTCAGACATCATACAAAACTCCGTCCTCCGTCAGGCAAAACTCCATCAGACCTCAGACATCAGACAAAACTCCGTCCTCCGTCAGGCAAAACTCCATCAGCCCTCAGACATCAGACAAAACTCCGTCCTCTATCAGGCAAAACTCCATCAGACCTCAGACATCAGACAAAACTCCGTCCTCCGTCAGGCAAAACTCCATCAGCCCTCAGACATCAGACAAAACTCCGTCCTCCATCAGGCAAAACTCCATCAGACCTCAGACATCAGACAAAACTCCGTCCTCCCTCACCCAAAACTCCATCAGACCTCAGACATCAGACAAAACTCTGTCCTCCCTCAGACATCAGAAAAAACTCCGTCCTCCCTAACTCAAAATACGCCCTACTACACACACTCTTCACCTGACGGAGCTGCTAGCTGCTGGAGAGGCAAAGGACCTGTCATGACGTCATGACCATGTGACGAGTCACGTGTGTGGGAGGGCTCAGATGTGCACAGCAGCTGGTAGAGTGTACAGAACAGTAGCCAATAGAGCTCTGTACTAGAGATGTGTGTGTAACCTGCATGTAGCAGAGCTGTGTACTGTGTTATAGAGATGTATGTGTAACCTGCAGGTAGCAGATCTGTATGTGTAACCTGCAGGTAGCAGAGCTGTGTACTGTGTAGCAGATCTGTATGTGTAACCTGCAGGTAGCAGAGCTGTGTACTGTGTAGCAGAGCTGTATGTGTAACCTGCATGTAGCAGAGCTGTGCACTGTGTAGCAGTGCTGTATGTGTAACCTGCATGTAGCAGTGCTGTGTACTGTGTAGCAGAGCTGTATGTGTAACATGCATGTAGCAGTGCTGTGTACTGTGTAGCAGAGCTGTATGTGTAACCTGCATGTACCAGAGCTGTGTACTGTGTTACAGAGATGTATGTGTAACCTGCAGGTAGCAGAGCTGTGTACTGTGTAGCAGATCGGTATGTGTAACCTGCATGTAGCAGAGCTGTGTACTGTGTAGCAGAGCTGTATGTGTAACCTGCATGTAGCAGAGCTGTGTACTGTGTAGCAGTGATGTATGTGTAACCTGCATGTAGCAGAGCTGTGTACTGTGTAGCAGAGCTGTATATGTAACCTGCATGTAGCAGAGCTGTGTACTGTGTAGCAGAGCTGTATGTGTAACCTGCATGTAGCAGAGCTGTGTACTGTGTAGCAGAGCTGTATGTGTAACCTGCATGTAGCAGAGCTGTGTACTGTGTAGCAGAGCTGTATGTGTAACCTGCATGTAGCAGAGCTGTGTACTGTGTAGCAGAGCTGTATGTGTAATCTGCATGTATCAGAGTTGTGTGCTGTGTAGCGGAGCTGTATGTGTAACCTGCATGTAGCAGGCTGTGTACTGTGTTACAGGGATGTATGTGCAACCTGCATGTAGCAGTGCTGTGTACTGTGTTACAGAGATGTGTGTGTAACCGCATGTAGCAGAGCTTTTTACTGTGTAACAGAGATGTGTGTGTAACCTGGGAACTATACAAAAGTGTAAAATAAAACATAAAAATTCAGATCACCCCCCTTTTCCCAAAATGAAAATAAAAGAACTAAAAAAATACACATCATGGGTGTCGCAATGTGTAAAAACACCCATTGTATAAAAATATATTCCCCATACGGCAAACGGCAAAACAGAAAATAAAAAGAGTCCAAATGTCCGATTCGCCGTTTTTGGTCACTTCAATTGCTACAAAAATGTAAATAAAAAGTGATCAAAAAGTCTTAAACACCCCAGAATGGTATCAGTGAAAAGTTCAGATTGCCCCGCAAAAAATGAGCCCCCACCCAGCTCCGTACACATAATTCCCAAAAAGTTATAGAGCTCAAAATATGACAAAAAAAATAAAAATCTGATTCTGTAAATCTCCTGTCACTCCGAGTTACTCAGAATTGGTCGCCCTAATTAATAAATACATGCAACATGAATGCATATATGCCGCTTCACACAGATCACACGTGTTAGGCCTCTTGCACATAAACGTTGTTGGTCCATTCCGTGCATTGGGGACAGCAATTTGCAGTCCCCAATGCACGGGCAACGTGCGTGCAGCAGCCGGGACAGATCCAGACCCATTCAACTTGAATGGGTCCGTGAATATGTTCTACTTTTTTGCTGTGCGGAGGCATGGCCGGAAACACCACGGAAGCACTCTGTAGTGCTTCTGTGGGGATCCGATCCATGTTTCTGTTCCGTTCGAGTGAATGGGTCGACATCACGGATGCGGGATGCACACTGCTGGTGCCCTGTGTATTGCGGAACCGCCGTATGTGGTCCACAATACGACCACAGGCACACAGCGACCATGTGCAAGAGGTCTTACAAAGATGGGATTTATGGTGCACATCCTCTTGTGCTTCCCATATTCCACAGATTTATATCACACAGCTACTTACAGTTGTGCTGATAAGTTTACATACCCTTGCAGAATTTATGATTTCTTAAAGGGGTATTCTCATCTTCCCTTTTTCATACTTACCTTCCTTGAGCGTGACGTTCACTTCCTGTATTCTTCTCCCGGCCGGGCCGCGCTTGCACAGAAGACTGAAGATTCTCTCCCGGCCGGGCCGCGCAATGTCCTGAACGCGCACGGCGACGCGCATGTGCCATGGTGACTTATTCCTGGCCTGTATAGTACAGAGTCGGCGTGCGCATTCGCGGCTCTGTACTATACTGGCCAGGAAGAAGTCATCATGGCGCATGCGCGGCGGCATGCGCGTTCAGGACATTGCGCGGCCCAGCCGGGAGAGAATTTTCCGTCTTCTGCGCAAGCGTGGCCCGGCTGGATTCGACAGGAGAGGTGGCCGTGACCAGGGGAGACCAAAGACAACATCAGGTAAGAGGGGACTTATTTTCTAAAAAAGGATGGGAATTGGGTAATAAAATGTATTTAGAAAAATTATCACTGTCAAATCATTAACAGATGTAACAGTGATCATTAAGATGAGAATACCCCTGTAGCCATTGTTCAGAGAATATGAATGATAACACGGACACTTTTCTCTCGCTCATGGTTAGTGGTCGGCTGAAGCCATTTATGTCAAGCAACGGTGTTTACTCTTTATAAATCATAATCACAACACAAACTCCCCAAATGACCCTGATCAGAAGTTTACACACCCCAGTTATTAATACCATGTATTGCCCCCTTTAACATCAATGACAGCTTGAAGTCTTTTGTGGTAGTTATGGATGAGGCTCTTTATTTTCTCAGATGGTAAAACTGCCCATTCTTCCTGTTGAAAAAAAAAAAAGCAATTCCACCACAGTTTTACGTGATTTTTATTTACGACATTCGATGTGCGATAAAACTGACTGGTTACTTTTATTCTACAGGTCAGATTGAATCCGGCAATACCTTATATGTATAGTTTTTCTTGCGTTTTAATAGTGATAACAAAATAAAAATATCCGATTTTTTTTGTCGCCATATTTTGAGCCCTATAACTTTTTTGTAATTATGTGTACGGAGCCTGGGTGGGGGCTCATTTTTTGCGGGGCAATCTAAACTTTTTACTGATACCATTCTGGGGTGTTTAAGACTTTTTGATCACTTTTTATTTACATTTTTGTAGCAAATGAAGCGACCAAAAACGGCGAATCGGACATTTGGACTCTTTTTTTTTTTCTGTTTTGCTGTTTGCCGTATGGGGAATATATTTTTATACAATGGGCGTTTTTACACATTGCGAAACCCATGATGTGTCTTTTATTTAAATTTTGGGAAAAGGGGGGTGATCTGAATATTTATGGGGTTTTTTTACACTTTTTTATAGTTCCCAGGTTACACACACACATCTCTGTAACACAGTACACAGCTCTGCTACATGCGGTTAGACAAACTGCTCTATATACACAGTACACAGCTCTGCTACCTGCAGGTTGTACATACATCCCTGTAACACAGTACACAGCTCTGCTACATGCAGGTTACACATACAGCTCCGCTACACAGCACACAGCTCTGCTACATACAGATTACACATACAACCTGCTACACAGTACACAGCTCTGCTACATTCAGGTTACACATACAGCTCTGCTACACAGTACACAGCACTGCTACATGCAGGTTACACACACATCTCTGTAACACAGTACACAGCTCTGCTACATGCTGTTACACACACTGCTCTATATACACAGTACACAGCTCTGCTACATGCAGGTTACACACACATCTCTGTAACACAGTACACATCTCTGCTACACAGTACACAGCACTGCTACCTGCAGGTTACACATACAGCTCTGCTACACAGTACACAGCACTGCTACATGCAGGTTACACATAAAGCACTGCTACACAGTACACAGCACTGCTACACAGTACACAGCTCTGCTACATGCAGGTTACACATACAGCACTGCTACACAGTACACAGCTCTGCTACATGCAGGTTACACATACAGCTCTGCTACACAGTACACAGCTCTGCTACATGCAGGTTACACATACAGATCTGCTACACAGTACACAGCTCTGCTACATGCAGGTTACACACGCATCTCTAGTACAGAGCTCTATTTGATGGCTACTGTTCTGTACACTCTACCAGCTGCTGTGCACATCTGACCCCTCCCACACACGTGACTCGTCACATGGTCATGACGTCATCACAGGTCCTTTGCCTCTCCAGCAGCTAGCAGCTCCGTCAGGTGAAGAGTGTGTGTAGTAGGGCGTATTTTGAGTTAGGGAGGACGGAGTTTTGGCTGATGTCTGAGGGAGGACAGAGTTTTAGCTGATGTCTGAGGTCTGATGGAGTTTTGCCTGATGGAGGACGGAGTTTTGTCTGATGTCTGAGGTCTGATGGAGTTTTGCCTGATGGAGGACGGAGTTTTGTCTGATGTCTGATGGAGTTTTGCCTGACGGAGGACGGAGTTTTGTCTGATGTCTGAGGTCTGATGGAGTTTTGGGTGAGGGAGGACGGAGTTTTGTCTGATGTCTGAGGTCTGATGGAGTTTTGCCTGACGGAGGACGGAGTTTTGTCTGATGTCTGAGGTCTGATGGAGTTTTGGGTGAGGGAGGACGGAGTTTTGTCTGATGTCTGAGGTCTGATGGAGTTTTGCCTGACGGAGGACAGAGTTTTGTCTGATGTCTGAGGTCTGATGGAGTTTTGCCTGACGGAGGACGGAGTTTTGTCTGATGTCTGAGGTCTGATGGAGTTTTGGGTGAGGGAGGACGGAGTTTTGTCTGATGTCTGAGGTCTGATGGAGTTTTGCCTGACGGAGGACGGAGTTTTGTCTGATGTCTGAGGTCTGATGGAGTTTTGCCTGACGGAGGACGGAGTTTTGTCTGATGTCTGAGGTCTGATGGAGTTTTGGATGAGGGAGGACAGAGTTTTGTCTAAAGTCTGAGGTAGGAGGGAGTTTTGCCTGACGGAGGATGGAGTTGTGGATGATGTCTGACGATGTCCTAATATGTATGCCGTATGGCTGGGTTTTTTCTTCTTTGCTTTCTTTTTCTGTTCAGGGGCACCATATGAGCGATCAATATGTAATGATAACCGGAGTGCTGTCGGGCTGGGAGGGAGTGCTTTGATGGATACTATTTATGCAATGACGGAAAGGTGGGGAGGGGTTTCCTGCCGACAGGTGGGTCTTGGGCTACAGACAAATTTATGAGAATAATCTCATGGAATGTGAAAGGTTTGAAGTCTCCTAACAAGCGCATGCAGGTCCTGAGACAGTTACGTAGGATGAAGGCGGATATTGCCTTGTTGCAGGAGACCCACCAGTCGACGGCAGACTTTCATAGGATGAAGAAGTTGTGGGTGGGAGAGGTGTATGGTTCTGCAGTTGTAAATAGGAAGGCAGGAGTCTTGGATCTTATAGGTCGCCATTTATCCCATACAGTTCACTCTGAAAAGGCAGATGATGAGGGGAGGATGTTGCATCTTCACATTTCGGGTCCTTTTGGTGACTTTAGTTTATATAATTTTTATGCTCCAAATCAGGGCCAAAAAGCTTTCTTTGACTCTATGGGTGGACTTGAGAGGTATACCAATTGCACGCACCCACATAACTTATTTGGGTATTAAGGTTGGGGCCACTCCCGAGTCCATATATAGACTTAATTATGACCCGTTGATACATAAAATAGTTAAGGAACTACAGAGATGGCATATTCTTCCGTTGTCGTTACTGGGGCGAAATCATCTAATTAACCACCTCCCGACCGCTGTACGCACCGATGCGTCCGGGAGGTGGTTGATTAGTTCCTCCTGGACGCATCGGCGCGTCTTCTCGCGAGACGCGAGATTACGTCACAGCCGGCCCGCGCATGCGCATCGCGGGCCGGCATTTCGCATGCAGAGTATTTCGTCAGCAGCCTGCCGGCCACGATCATTGGCTGGCAGGCTGCTGATTTTCAAAAAAATCCAATCAGCAGCCATTAACCCATCATATTAGTAAATATGATGGGTTTATATGGCTGCTGTGCTCCTCTGCTCCTTCTTTTGGTCGGTTGGTTCCAGCAGAGGAGCAGAGGAGCACATCATTACTGTGAGTACCCACTACACCACACTTAGCCCCCAGATCACCCCAATTAACCCTTTGATCACCCCTTTTATCCCCCCTGTCAATCACTAGTGAAAGGAAAAAAGTGATCAGTGCAAACTGTCACTTTTTTTTTTCACTGGTATTGACCGTTAGGTTTCAGGTATAGTTTAGGTCCCTTGGTTAGGTAGTTAGCGATCAGGTTAGCGCCCAGCCCACCGCACCGCAGTCCGTTATTCGCTGATTAGCGTATCGCTAATCAGCATTTGTACTTTTATAGTATCTGGAAGTGATCAAAACTGATCACGGTCAGATCTATAATTGTACTAGTGTCACTTTAGTTCGCCCTCCACCCAAAACGCAGTGTTTGCCCGATCAGGCCTGATCGGTCGCCCACACGTGCGTACACCCACGCCCGCCCCACCGCAGTGACAAAAAAATATTTTTTTTTTGATCGCTGCACATTCACTTTACACGCACTGCGGCGATAAAAAAATCAGTTTTGATATTTTTTATCAACCGCAGCAGGCCTCCGGTACTTCGCTAGCCTCCCATTTGTAAGACAGGCTTGCCTTTTTTTTCTTGGGTAGTCTCAGGGAATACCCCGAAATTTAGTTGCCCACATGTCTAACAGGGGGTATTCTTCTGAAGAGGCCTACAGGCTTCTGACCCAGTCGGATGAGGAGTGGGAACCCTCATCTGATGAATCCAGCGGGTCAGAATACGAACCTGTAGAAAGCAGTGGCTCTCTGACCCAAAGTTCGGACGAGGAGGCTGAGGTCCCTGATAGCACCAGGCGTACCCGGCCCCGTGTCGCTAGACCGCAGGTTGCGCAGGATCCGCTTCAAGAGCAGCAGAGTGGGGCTGGTGCTGTCGGATTACGTGGTGAGGCATACACCAGCAGCCCAGCCCTTCCTGGACCTAGTACCAGCACTGCCGTACAACCTGGTGAAGTAGCGAGCACCAGAAGGGCAGTTGAAGCTGGTACGGTGGCACGTGCAGTAGTGACCCCGTCGCAGCCACCGCAAAGACGTGCCCGTAGAGCCCCTAGAATCCCAGAGGTGCTGGCAAACCCTGATTGGCAGTCCCCAACTTCAGCCGCACCCGTAGTTTTCCCTTTCACCGCCCAGTCTGGAGTTCGGGTTGAGACAGCTCAGATCGATTCGGCCCTGGGATTTTTTGAGCTGTTCTTGACTGCGGAGCTTTTAGACTTAGTCGTGGCAGAGACAAACAGGTATGCCACACAATTTATCACCGCTAACCCGGAAAGCTATTATGCCCAGCCTTTCCGGTGGAAACCAGTCCAAGTTTCCGAATTTAAAACTTTTCTGGGCCTCCTCCTCAACATGGGCCTGACAAAAAAGCATGAATTGCGGTCATATTGGTCCACGAACCCGATTCATCACATGCCCATGTTCTCTGCTGCTATGTCCAGGACACGATTTGAGGTCATCCTGCGTTTCCTGCACTTTAGAGACAACACCGCCTCCCGTCCCAGGGGCCACCCTGCTTTTGACCGGCTCCACAAAATTCGGCCCCTCATAGACCATTTCAACCAGAAATTTGCAGATTTGTATACCCCTGAGCAAAACATCTGCATAGACGAGTCCCTGATACATTTTACCAGGCGCCTTGGCTTCAAACAATACATCCCAAGCAAGCGCGCCCGGTATGGGGTCAAATTGTATAAGCTCTGTGAAAGGGCCACAGGCTATACCCACAAATTTCGGGTCTATGAGGGAAAAGATCAGACCCTGGAGCCGGTCGGTTGCCCTGACTACCTGGGGAGCAGTGGGAAGACAGTTTGGGACTTGGTGTCACCCTTATTCGGCAAGGGGTACCATCTTTATGTGGACAATTTCTACACAAGTGTGGCCCTCTTTAGGCATTTGTTTCTAGAACGGATTGGCGCCTGTGGTACCGCGCGAACTAGTCGCGCGGGCTTCCCCCAACTGGCTCGTTAGCCACCCGTCTTGCAAGGGGGCAGAGGGCCGCACTGTGTAACGAAGAACTGCTCGCGGTGAAATGGAGAGACAAGCGTGACGTTTACATGCTCTCCTCCATTCACGCAGACACGACAATACAAATTGAGCGAGCAACCCGTGTCATTGAAAAGCCCCTCTCAGTCCACGACTATAACCTCCACATGGGAGGGGTCGACTTCAATGACCAGATGTTGGCTCCGTATTTAGTTTCCCGACGCACCAGACGCTGGTATAAGAAGGTGTCTGTATATTTAATTCAATTGGCTCTGTACAATAGTTTTGTTCTCTACAGTAAGGCTGGGAGAACTGGATCCTTCCTCAAATTTCAGGAAGAGATCATCGCGAACCTCCTGTATCCAGGAGGTTCCGTGGCCCCATCCACCAGTGTAGTTAGCCGTCTACACGAGCGACACTTCCCCAGTGTCGTTGCTGGTACCTCAAACCGACCGCCACCCCGAAAAAAATGTCGTGTCTGTAGCAGGAGTGGAATAAGGCGTGACACCCGCTATTTCTGTCCTGACTGTCCCGACCACCCTGCCCTATGCTTAGGGGAGTGTTTCCGAAAGTACCACACACAGGTACACCTAGCATAGGGATCACATCTCACCAGGATAGGCACACAGGGCTATTAGGGCCCATTCACTCACAGCTGCTGCAAACGTCTCCTTTCACATGGGACAAAGTGCATAACGCACTTCGCCACATCTTTGGCGATTTGCGCTTTGCACATTGACCCATGGGGAAGGAGAGGTTTGTTCTATAAAGGTAAAAAACAAAAAAAAACAAAAAAAAAAAAACTGGTAAGCAAACAGGTTAATGTTTAGTTCCAAAAGTTAAAGTTACATGTTCTGTTCCAAAGTTAATAAAATTATTGCGTTGTGGCCTGGTTTTTTCTTTTTTTTTTTTTTTTGTCTTTTTACCTTCCAGGTGGACCAACCGATCTACTGGCTGCAGCACCGATGTGCATTCTGACAGAAGCATTGCGCTGCTGTCAGATTACACGCAAGTCGGTGTATGCGGCGCTGCAAGACGGGATTTTCTCCTCTGCAGTGACAGATACGTTTGCCGAGGCATACGAGCTGAGGAGGAGGCGGCGTTCCTATGCTTTGGCAAGCACTTTGTATATATATATATATATATAAATAAAAAAAATCCCGGCAATGATTTATTCATCCACATCGATTGATGCGAATGGAGAAATCTGGTTTGCCAGGGCATACGAGCTAAGTGGGTATGGATGTAGGGCGGAGCTCCTATGTCCTGGCAGACGCCTTTCCCCTCCATTTTTTTTTTTTGGCAGAGATTTTTTCATCCACATTGATCGATGCGAATGAAGAAATCTGTGCCGTTCATTTTTTTCTTTCAGCCCAGAAGGCTGAACGGAAAAAAAAATCTCATTACCTGTATGCTCAATATAAGGAGAATAGCAGAAACTCCTAATGCTGGCCATACATGTAATGATTGCGGAGACCCTCAAATGCCAGGGCAGTACAAACACCCCACAACTGACCCCATTTTGGAAAGAAGACACCCCAAGGTATTTGCTGAGGGGCATATTGAGTCCATGAAAGATTGAAATTTTTGTCCTAAGTTAGCGGAAAGTGAGACTTTGTGAGAAAAAACAGAAAAAAAATCAATTTCCGCTAACTTATGCGAAAAAAAGAAAAATTCTATGAACTTGCCAGGCCCCTCATTGGATACCTTGGGGTGTCTTCTTTCCAAAGTGGGGTCACATGTGGGGTATTTATACTGCCCTGGCTTTTTAGGGGCCCTAAAGCGTGAGAAGAAGTCTGGGATCCAAATGTCTAAAAATGCCCTCCTAAAAGGAATTTGGGCACCTTTGCGCATCTAGGCTGCAAAAAAGTGTGACACATCTGGTATCGCCGTACTCAGAAGAAGTTGGGGAATGTGTTTTGGGGTGTCATTTTACATATACCCATGCTGGGTGAGATAAATATCTTGGTCAAATGCCAACTTTGTATAAAAAAATGGGAAAAGTTGTCGTTTGCCAACATATTTCTCTCACCCAGCATGGGTATATGTAAAATGGAACCCCAAAACACATTCCCCAACTTCTCCTGAGTACGGCGATACCAGATGTGTGACACTTTTTTGATGCCAAGGTGGGCAAAGGGGCACATATTCCAAAGTGCACCTTTCGGATTTTGCAGGCCATTTTTTACACATTTTGATTGCAAAGTACTTCTCACACATATGGGCCCCTAAATTGCCAGGGCAGTATAACTACCCCACAAGTGACCCCATTTTGGAAAGAAGACACCCCAAGGTATTCTGTGAGGGGCATGGTGAGTTCCTAGAATTTTTTATTTTTTGTCGCAAGTTAGTGGAATATGAGACTTTGTAAGAAAAAAAAAAACATCATTTTCCGCTAACTTGTGACAAAAAATAAAAAATTCTAGGAACTCGCAGTGCCCCTCACGGAATACCTTAGGGTGTCTTCTTTCCAAAATGGGGTCACTTGTGGCGTAGTTATACTGCCCTGGCAATTTAGGGGCCCATATGTGTGAGAAGAACTTTGCAATCAAAATGTGTAAAAAATTGCCTGCAAAATCCGAAAGGTGCACTTTGGAATATGTGCCCCTTTGCCCACCTTGGCAGCAAAAAAGTATGACACATCTGGTATCGCCGTACTCAGGAGAAGTTGGGGAATGTGTTTTGGGGTGTCATTTTACATATACCCATGCTGGGTGAGATAAATATCTTGGTCAAATGCCAACTTTGTATAAAAAAATGGGAAAAGTTGTCTTTTGCCAACATATTTCTCTCACCCAGCATGGGTATATGTAAAATGACACCCCAAAACACATTCCCCAACTTCTCCTGAGTACGGCGATACCAGATGTGTGACACTTTTTTGATGCCAAGGTGGGCAAAGGGGCGCATATTCCAAAGTGCACCTTTCGTATTTCACCGGTCATTTTTTACAGATTTTGATTGCAAAGTACTTCTCACACATTTGGGCCCCTAAATTGCCAGGGCAGTATAACTACGCCACAAGTGACCCCATTTTGGAAAGAAGACACCCCAAGGTATTCCGTGAGGGGCATGGCGAGTTCCTAGAATTTTTTATTTTTTGTCGCAAGTTAGTGGAATATGAGACTTTGTAAGGAAAAAAGAGAAAAAAAAAAAATCATCATTTTCCGCTAACTTGTGACAAAAAATTAAAAATTCTAGGAACTCGCCGTGCCCCTCACGGAATACCTTGGGGTGTCTTCTTTCCAAAATGGGGTCACTTGTGGCGTAGTTATACTGCCCTGGAAATTTAGGGGCCCAAATGTATGAGAAGTACTTTGCAATCAAAATCTGTAAAAAATGACCGGTGCAAATCCGAAAGGTGCACTTTGGAATATGCGCCCCTTTGCTCACCTTGGCATCAAAAAAGTGTCACACATGTGGTATCGCCGTACTCAGGAGAAGTTGGGGAATGTGTTTTGGGGTGTCATTTTACATATACCCATGCTGGGTGAGAAAAATATCTTGGTCAAATGCCAACTTTGTATAAAAAAATGGGAAAAGTTGTCTTTTGCCAAGATATTTCTCTCACCCAGCATGGGTATATGTAAAATGACACCCCAAAACACATTCCCCAACTTCTCCTGAGTACGGCGATACCACATGTGTGACACTTTTTTGCTGCCAAGGTGGGCAAAGGGGCGCATATTCCAAAGTGCACCTTTCGGATTTCACCGGTCATTTCTTACACATTTTGATTGCAAAGTTCTTCTCACACATTTGGGCCCCTAAATTGCCAGGGCAGTATAACTACCCCACAAGTGACCCCATTTTGGAAAGAAGACACCCCAAGGTATTCTGTGAGGGGCATGGTGAGTTCCTAGAATTTTTTATTTTTTGTCGCAAGTTAGTGCAATATGAGACTTTGTAAGAAAAATAAAAATAAAAAATCATCATCATTTTCCGCTAACTTGTGACAAAAAATAAAAAGTTCTATGAACTCACTATGCCCATCAGCGAATACCTTAGGGTGTCTACTTTCCGAAATGGGGTCATTTGTGGGGTAGTTATACTGTTTGGGCATTGTAGAACCTCAGGAAACATGACAGGTGCTCAGAAAATCAGAGCCGTTTCAAAAAGCGGAAATTCACATTTTTGTACCATAGTTTGTAAATGCTATAACTTTTACCCAAACCATTTTTTTTTGCCCAAACATTTTTTTTTTATCAAAGACATGTAGAACTATAAATTTAGCGAAAAATTTATATATGGATGTCGTTTTTTTTTGCAAAATTTCACAGCTGAAAGTGAAAAATGTCATTTTTTTGCAAAAAAATCGTTACATTTTGATTAATAACAAAAAAAGTAAAAATGTCAGCAGCAATAAAATACCACCAAATGAAAGCTCCATTAGTGAGAAGAAAAGGAGGTAAAATTCATTTGGGTGGTAAGTTGCATGACCGAGCGATAAACGGTGAAAGGAGTGTAGTGCCGAAGTGTAAAAAGTGGCCTGGTCATGAAGGGGGTTTCACCTAGCGGGGCTGAAGTGGTTAAGATGATGTCGGTCTCCAAGCTGCTGTATCCCATGCAGACTATCCCCATTCTGTTAAAACATAGAGATATCACTAAAATTGTTAAGGCATTCAAGAATTTCTTATGGCATGGCAAGAGGCCTCGGATTCCAATGAGTTCCTTAATAAAGGGGATTGAACAGGGAGGGATTGCTTTTCCTGATATTAGGAGATACAATTTGGCTTGCATGGCGAGGCATATTTGCGACTGGATAAATGGATCTGGTTTTTACTCAGCATTGCCGTTGGAGAGGGAATTCTGTGCTCCCTGGTCTCTGGTGGCGTTACTGCACGCAAGGTTGCCGGCGATTCCGGGGTGGATTAAGAAGTCTTCATTATTTAAAGATACGATAGCTGCGTGGAGCATTCTTCGGAAAAAGTATTGGCTGTCTTACAGGATCTCCAAACACCTTCCCCTATGGAATAATCCTGAATTTATACAAGGGAATAAGAATAAATTATTTGAGGAGTGGAGGAGGAAAGGGATTGTAACTGTGAAACATCTATTGCATGACACTGAATCTAGATGGTTAAGATGTGCCGAATTGATTGCTAAGTTCTCACTGTCGCCCTTCCAAATTATTCAATGGTCTCAGGTAAGGGAGGTGGTGATAAATCAATTAGGGTTGGTGCAGAAGGAGATCCGTAGGAATATTCTTGATAGAATCTTGGATCTGGGCGGAGGGAAGGTCTTGATTTCCACAATCTACGCTGACATGAGAAAGGAAGATGGGATCGGAGATAGGAGCATTAGGTTTGGGAAATGGGCCGAGCAACTGGAAGATGAGGATATGGCACAAAAGATGGTGAAAGGCTGGGAAGTGGTTAGAAGACATGTGGTTAATGAGTCATGGAGGGATACGCAGTTTCGGCTTATGTATCGTGCTATTTATGGCTTTAATATCCCCCCTCATCCAGCAAAGCCGGATAGGATAACCAGTTGCCCGAAGTGTGGAGTTGGTTTCACGGATTTATTTCATGGAATCTGGACGTGCCCACAGAGTAAGAGGTTGTGGGAGGAAGTAGGGACCTTAGTCAAGGGGATCTGGGGAAGGGAGTTTCCATTGTCCCCCCAACTATATTTGTTTCATTATGAGGAGGGAGAGGTTGGTCAAGGGGGGTTACCTCGTTTGTTTCATACGATATGTATGGTGGTTAAGCGGAGTATTCTGCAAACATGGCTGCAAGCTGATGCACCGGGGGTGCAAAGTATAATAGAATAGTTAAAAAAGGTTATTTGGAGAGATTGAATTCCCTTGCGGGAAAAGAATGACAAGCTAAGGGATTATTCCAGAAATGGAAACCATTTATTGCTCACTGTATGTCTGATGATGAGATCAGATTAATAATGGGTCCGTTCACACTAACGGAATGGTACCTTGTGGGTCAACTAAAGGGGACCTTGGGTCGTCTATTGCTCTGATCTGCTAATCCGTCTTAGATTTATGAGAATGAGGTGTACACGTGTCATTGTTATTGATTGCTTGTACTGACTATATTGTATTCATAACTACTGAATGCCCCAATGTATGTTGTGTAATTGCTTATTGCACTTGCAGTACTGTTTTGTGTCCAGGACTGTACATTCTGGATATATTGTTTATCTTGTTGATAGAATAAAATAATAAAGAATTGATAAAAAAAAAAAAAAAGTGAGGGCAGACTAATAAGCATGTTGATATGATCGAAGAGGAGGAGGAGGACGAGAAAAGGAAGATTGAACCTTATAACCATTTTTGTGGTGGAAGAGGTGCATGGGAATAAAGTGTATTCAGTACATTATGAAAAACACATTTAAAGTGCCTTTATGTTCAGCCGCTTTCCTCTGGTGGAGTAGAGAAGTCAGGGGCAATCCAGGCCTTGTTAATTTTTATAAGAGTCAACCGGTCAGAATTTTCAATTGACAGGCAGATGCGCTTATCAGTTATTATGCCCCCAGCAGCACGAAATACCCGCTCTGACAGAACGCTGGCGGCAGGGCAGGCCAGCACCTCCAAGGCGTAGAGCCCCAGTTTGTGCCATGTATCCAGCTTGGACACTAAATGCGTAAAACGCGTGGGTTACAGGAAAGGCAGCCTAAAATAAAGTCAGCCATGTGTGCCAGAGTCCCAACAGGCAACACTTTGTTGTCGTCATCAGGAGGATGATTCTCAATCTCCTCATCCTCTTCCTCCTAATCTGCCCATCCACGCTGAACAGATGGAAATAAACTTCCATGGGTACTATCCTCTGTAGTGGAGGCACTCCTGCTCCTCCGCATCATCATCCAATTTGCGCTGAGAAGACGAACTGAGGGTGGTCTGGCTATCACCCTATGCAATGTCTTCCCCCATTTCCACCTCTTCCACATGCAAAGCGTCACCCTTAATTTTGAGCAGTGAGCATTTGAGTAGACACAGAAGTGGAATGGTGACACTCATAATAGCGTTATCGACGCTCACCATCTTTGTTGATTCCTCAAAGTTTCTTAAAACCTCACAGAGGTCAGACATCAATGCCCACTTCTCGCTTGTAAATAGCGGAAGATGACTTGAAAGGCGATGACCATGTTGCAGCTGGTATTCCACTACTTCCCTCTGCTGTTCACAAAGCCTGGCCAACATGTGGAACATTGAGTTCCAGTGCGTGCTCACGTCACACAACAGTTCTGGCAATTGTAAGCACTGCTGCAGCGTTGACAGACCAGCGGAAGCTGTCGATGACTTTCAGAAATGGGCACACATGCAGCATACCTTCACCAGTAGCTCAGGCAAATTGGGGTAGGTTTTGAGAAACTGCTGAACTACTAAGTTGAACACTTGGGCTAGGCATGGGATGTGTGTGAGCTTCCCAAGCTCTAAAGAGGCCATCAAGTTATGGCCATTATCAGACACAACCATGCCTGGTTCTAGGTTGAGAGCCACTAATGTAGGTGGTGGCGGAAACCCTGATGGAATTAGGGCCCGCAATCCTTGGCGTCGGTAGCACCTGTGCCATCCCAGGGTACGACTCGCTTCCGGCCTCCACAACGTTCACCCAGTGTGCCGTCAGTGAAATGTAGCATCACTGGACGAAAGCACTTGTCCATGTGTCAGTGGTTAAGTGGACCCTCCCCAGTAACTGCGTTGGTCAGGGCACAGGTGATGTTTTGCGGGACATATGCTGGTGTAAGGCGGGCACGGCACACCGTAAACAATAGTGGCGGCTGGGGACTGCATAACGAGGGACGGCCATCGACATCAAGCTGCGGAAGGCCTTAGTGTCCACAAGCCTAAATGGCAACAATTCCAGGGCCAGTAATTTGGAAAGTTTCTCATTTAGTGCTATGGCCTGTGATTGGGTGGCTGGGTATTTGCGCTTGAGTTCAAATGCCTAGGGTAAGGACATTTGGACGCTGCACTGGGACACGGAAGTAGATGTGGTCGCTGATGGTGTTTGCGAAGGTCCAGATGGAGGACGGGAGGCATCTGCACCTGTGACAGGGCATTTGCCAGCAAGTAACACAGGGGAAAAGGAGGCAGTGGAGTGACCCGCAAACACAGATTGTGGACCCAGGCGTTCGGCCCACCTATTAAAGTGCTTTGATGCCATGTAGCAGATCATGCTGGTGGTGTTGAGGTTGCTAGTGTTCATGCCCCTGTTCATTTTGTATGGCACAGGTTGCAAATTACAATTCTTTTGTCGTCCGCACTTTCCTAAAAAAGTGCCAGACTGCGGATCACCTACCAGTTGGCAAGGGAGATTTCCGCAAGGGTGTGCTCCGGGGAACAGTTGTGGGCCTGTTTGGTGTGGCCCACCTTCTCCCTTTTGCCACCCCACTGCCTCTTCCAGCCTGTTGCGGTGCTGCAGATTCCTCCCCCTCTGTACTATTGTCTTCGTCCAGCTTGCCACCTTCCCAAGTTGGGTCAGTAACTTCATCGTCCACCACCTCCTCTTCCACTTCCTCACTCTGCTCATTCTCCTGACTTGTTGACCTAACAACAACCTCAGTTATTGACAACTGTGTCTCATCCTCATCATCAACCTTTTGAGGCACTAATTGCCGTTGAATTATTGGCAACTGTGTCTCATCATCATCATCCACCTCGTGAAACACAAATTACCATTCCCCACCGTCATCTTCTTGTGACTGTGGATGCTCAAGAGTTTGAGAATCAGGGCTCAAGATCTCATGTCCTTCTTCAAGCGGGCTTGTCGAGAGGCCCAAATGAAGGAATGGTGCTGAAGAGAGTTCCTCGGAATATCCGAGTGTAGTGTAGGATCACTTGTTTGCCAAGACTCTCCATGGTGGGAGGAAGAAGGATCAGGGTGAGGATTGTGTTGACCAGACTCTTGGCTACTGAGACTAGACTTGGTGGAAGACAGGGTGGTGTCACGGATGGTGTTACAGAAAACTTGAAGACACAAATGAAGATCCGACTGACTTGATCTAAAACTAAGGAACAAAAGGGTAAGCCCTGTAACAGCCCTCTCCCTTACTGCTCAGCCTATGCAAAAATCTCAATTGTAGAAAAATGCATAGCCTCGTTCCTCGACTGTATGACACCTGAACACCCTATAATAGTGAGGGGACACGACCACCCTCTCCCAACACTTAATACGGAGGGAGTCAGGGTCACCTAGGATCAAGCCCACAGGAAAACAGAAATAAAGAAACAGACTTATCTTGTGGATGCAGCAGTAACAGCTTCTAGCATCAGCACACTCCAGGAAGTTGTATAAACCACAAGGTAAGGCAGTATGGGGAGGAGATATATAGGGAGGCAATCACTGCTAATAGATGACAGCTGGGAGAGGGAGGAGAGATGTCAAAACAAAAGCAAAACAAAAGAAGATCATGCAGAAGGTCACACTGGACATATACCATAGATAATGTTGCTGATGTCAGCAGCGGCTAATAAAAAATTACAGGGAATGTCACAGGTATTTGGGATGTGGAAAAGTTACACAGGAGAAATGCTGCAGATAATGTCACTGATGTCAGCAGCGGCTAATATAAAATTACAGGGAATGTCACAGATATTTGGGATGTGGATTGCACAGTAGATGCACCCCAGGTAATGTCAGTGTCCGCAGTGGACAACGTCTACAGAAAAAGTACACTGAATGTCACAGATATTTTTGGGATACGCATACATTACACAGGAGATGTAGCGCAGATAATGTCGCTGTCTGCAGTGGACAACATATACAGAAAAAGTACACTGAATTTCACAGATATTTTTGGGATACACATACATTACACAGGAGATGTAGCGCAGATAACATTACCAACATGGCTACGGCATTACAGTGAAGGGCAGTACTTATCTGCACGTTTATTGGCTGCGTAGCAGGCAACAAACATGCAGGGAGGAGACTCGAGCATTGCGCCTGGTGTTCGGCCGAGCATGCTCGATCAACACTATACCACACCAAACTTATATTAATTACCTGTCCCTTAAACCCCTTCAACACTCATAACGCTTAAATGTAAGACCATGGGTCTGCCTGTTCCTTAGAACATTAATTGTTTTACGTTTTTTTAAAAAATTTCTGCCATTTTTCACTTCCTTTGTCTTATATAGGAGGCCCTGGGATAGTGGGACAGCAGTGGGCACATACACAACTCCAATCACCCTTGCTGTCCTTCTCCAGCAGCCCGGGCCGTTTCTTCCATTTTATAGGTGATTGGCCTTTGAATCTTCTCCAGCTCTGAATCCCAATATTGAAGATATGGCCTTACAAGAAATTTATAAATGGGTAATATTACATTGGGAGCACAGATTTACTCTCTCTCATTTTATAGAATATGCGACTACAGTATGTACACATCACTTAAATCACTACTTTTTCCCATTTCGATGTGTAGTTTCATTGAGGGTCCACATACAGTGGGATGCGAAAGTTTGGGCAACCTTGTTAATCGTCATGATTTTCCTGTATAAATCGTTGGTTGTTACGATAAAAAATGTCCGTTAAATATATCATATAGGAGACACACACAGTGATATTTGAGAAGTGAAATGAAGTTTATTGGATTTACAGAAAGTGTGCTATAATTGTTTAAACAAAATTAGGCAGGTGCATAAATTTGGGCACTGTTGTCATTTTATGGATTCCAAAACCTTAAGAACTAATTATTGGAACTCAAATTGGCTTGGTAAACCCAGTGACCCCTGACCTACATACACAGGTGAATCCAATTATGAGAAAGAGTATTTAAGGGGGTCAATTGTAAGTTTCCCTCCTCTTTTAATTTTCTCTGAAGAGTAGCAACATGGGGGTTTCAAAACAACTCTCAAATGACCTGAAACAAAGATTGTTCACCATCATGGCTTAGGGGAAGGATACAGAAAGCTGTCTCAGAGATTTCAGCTGTCTGTTTCCACAGTTAGGAACATATTGAGGAAATGGAAGACCACAGGCTCAGTTCAAGTTAAGACTCGAAGTGGCAGACCAAGAAAAATCTCGGATACACAGAAGCGACGAATGGTGAGAACAGTCAGAGTGAACCCACAGACCAGCACCAAAGACCTACAACATCATCTTGCTGCAGATGGAGTCACTGTGCGTAGTTCAACCATTCAGCGCACTTTACACAAGGAGATGCTGTATGCAAGAGTGATGCAGAGGAAGCCTTTTCTCCGCCCACAGCATAAAAAGTGGCTCTTGAGGTGGGCTAAAGCACATTTGGACAAACCAGCTTAATTTTGGAATAAGGTGCTGTGGACTGATGAAACGAAAATTTAGTTATTTGGCCATAACAAGGGGCGTTATGCATGGAGGAAAAAGAACACAGCATTCCAAGAAAAACAGTAAAATGTGGTGGTGGTTCCATCATGCTGTCGGGCTGTGTGGCCAGTGCAGGGACTGGGAATCTTGTCAAAGTTGAGGGACGCACAGATTCCACTTAGTATCAGCAGATTCCGGAGACCAATGTCCAGGAATCCGTGACAAAGCTGAAGCTGCGCCAGCGCTGGATCTTTCAACAAGACAACGACCCTAAACACTGCTCAAAATCCACTAAGGCATTTGTGCAGAGGAACAAGTACAACGTTCTGGAATGGCCATCTTAGTCCCCAGACCTGAATATAATTGAAAATCTGTGGTGTGACTTAAAGAGAGCTGTCCATGCTTGGAAGTCATCAAAGCTGAATGAACTAAAGATGTTTTGTAAAGAGGAATGGTCCAAAATACCTTCAACCAGAATCCAGACTCTCGTTGGAACCTACAGGAAGCGTTTAAAGGCTGTAATTTCTGCAAAAGGAGGATCTACTAAATATTGATTTCATTTCTTTTTTGTGGTTCCCAAATTTATGCACCTGCCCAAAAATTTTTTAACAATTATAGCACACTTTCTGTAAATCCAATAAACTTCATTTCACTTCTCAAATATCACTGTGTGTGTCTCCTATATGATATATTTAACTGACATTTTTTATCGTAACAACCAACGATTTATACAGGAAAATCATGACGATTATCAAGGTTGCCCAAACTTTTGCATCCCACTGTAGAAACAGCAGAATAACCGCAAGATTTCTTTTCTGCCATTTGTGTTTTCTGCTGCCATTTTGGGTGTTTCTTGCCCACTAGCATTTTTCTATGCCATTTTTACCCCTATAGAGAAGGGAAGGTAAAACCACCTTAAAAAATCCTAATAGCTACAGCATGCTAAGTTTTTAAAAAGAGGCCAGAAAGACAAATAATTGCCATCTAATTAACAAAAACGCCAATGGCAAAATAATGCTTGTGTGTCCTGTGTTTTATATTTCCCATAGACCTTCAACTAGCATCTAGAGCTGGCTTTTTTTACGCAAGAAAAACACAGATGTAAATAATGACATTAAAAACTTCAGCAGAAAAACGCCAGCAAAATCTTATGTGTGTTCAATGAGCAATTAGGGTCTACTCTCAATCTATGCTGGACACTTGCACTTATACCTTTATAATATGAATGACTTCTAGCAATCATATCAATGTATAGCTTTATGCACACAAGCTTTCAGTAACCACAATGCAACATCTTAATACACCCTAATACAATCCCCCTAGACTTTTTTGTTGCCTTTAAATACCTCTAATTTCAGTACGATTTTTATTCTACAAATACCATATACTAATTTAAACTGATGTTTTAACTTTAATTTAACCTTTAATTTATTGATTTATTAATTTATTAATTTTGATGTTTAAACTTTAATTTAATCTTTAACGCAATACTTTAATTTAAACTGATGTTTGCCCATTTTTTACTTTGTAATGTGGAATACAGTCACATGACCCCTTCTACGCTTCTCTCCACTCTGCAACTTCTTGTAATGCCATGTCCATTCACTTCCAGCTGCTCTGATAGCTGAATGTGAAGCCCTTACCTCTGAATTCCTGACAGCTCATAAACACTCATTTAAGACATATGCTTATCAGTTTGATAACAATTTATGAGCTGTCAGTTCAGAAATAGGCCTTTTGCACACTACCGTATGGCTTTGTCTGTATTTGGTGGTCCGTTTTTCACGGATCAGTTTTTCCGTTTTTTGTTTCAGTAGTGTTTCCACTTCCGTCCTGTTTTGCCGTTGCGTTTTTACGTTTGGTTTCCATTAGTGATCCGTTTTTTGCGGATCGGAAACGGAAGCATACAATAATGTTTAAATAGTAAGTACATTAAAAAATTGGGCTGGGCATAACATTTTCAATTGATGGTTCTGCAAAAACGAAATGGATACAGAAGACTTACGGATGCATTCTGTATGCATTCCGTTTTTTTTTGCTGACCCATTGACTTGAATGGAGCCACGGATTGTTTTTTTCAGGCAGCAGAACGAAAATATGGAAACAGAATGCATACAGAGTACATTCCGTTTTCCGGTCAGACACAGACCAGAAACTGTCGATACATTTTTAATAAAGACCAATTGAAACAATTTTTTTTTAGCTCAAAATGAGTAAAATGCAATGATACTAAATTTCCCCCAAAGGTGTTCATAGCCTTTAACTGATTCAAGAGCATTGTGCCTTAAACAGTACTATGTACCATTTACAAACTGTTTAATGTATCTTTTTAAGGCTACATGCACACGGCCGTTGTTTTGGTCCACATCTGAGCCGCAGTTTTTGCGGCTTGGATGCGGACCCATTCACTTCAATGGGGCCGCAAAAGATGTGGACAGCACTCCGTGTGCTGTCCGCCTCCGTTGCTCCGTTCCGTGGCCCACCAAAAAAAAAATATAGCATGTCCTATTCTTGTCTGTTTTGCGGACAAGAATAGGCATTATATTAATGACTGTCCGTGCCATTCCGAAAATTGCGAAGCGCACAAGGACGCCATCCATGTTTTGCGGATTCGCAATTTGCGGACCGCAAAACACACAACGGTCGTGTGCATGTAGCCTAATGCAGTGTTTTATTTCTAAACATAAACTTGAGACCAAATGGTTATTATTTTTCCCGCTGATGCACAATTTCAAATATGCAAATAAATTAAAACATACAATAAGAAAGAAGAGCGAAAAAAAAAGGAGGGGGTAAGTTTAAATAGAAACTGCTTATTCTGAGCAGCATCCATTGTGGGAACCATGCTCAGTATTTATCTGTCAGAGAAGATGCTTTAGTGTTGATGCATACAACGTGTGACCATTAATGATGCTGATGTTATATCCTCAGATTAGCATGATTTAAGTCCAATGTGTAATGATGTCGTTGGTTTGATGCAGTGCCTCTGTTTACGAGCTGATTAAATTGGAAGACTTAGCTTGTTTCATGCTCTGTGCTTTACAGCTTCATTACTGCAATCACAGAAGCTGTGAATATGCCCCCATACATCATGTCACAATATATCACTCCTTAAGATTGAAGCAGTGGGAGCTGTTTATCAGGCGCACACAAAGGAGCTATTGGCAAAAAGTCACACAAAACGCCTTGGAATTTTTCTTCTAGTATGGAGAAAGAATTATTTTTTTAATTGCTCTACCTGTCCATCAGAAAGTTCACAAACTTTAATTTGAGGCTTCACAAAGACCAAAAATATTAGTATTTTTTCCCAAGGGGGGAACACTGCGGTGCTGCTACATTGGTTGTGTGAAAGCTTTGTCTTTAAGACATCTAACATTAATTGTGCAATAAAATGCAAAGGAAACAGTTAAGGCCTCATGTACACGGCCGTGCCGTTTTCTGCGGTCCGCAAACCGCGGATCCCCAAAAAACAGAAGCCGTCCGCGTTGCCTTCCACAATTTGCGGAACGGAACGGGCGCCGGCAATATAAATGCAAATTCTTGTCCGCACTTGAATAGGACATGTTATTTTTTTTTTTTGCGGGGCCGCGGAACGGAGCCACGGATGCGGACAGCACACAAAGTGGTGTCCTCATCTTTTGCGGCCCCATTGAAGTGATGCGGACCTAAACAACGGTCGTGTGCATGAGGCCTAACAGTGATGATAAGAAATAATTTTAATGCTGCACCAATATGGGATGTAAAAAATATATTAGATTGCGATTTGTTTTGGTCCATGGCTATGGAAAAGGGTCCTATTCCTAAATTACTGAAAATAATTCAGATTTTTGTGGCATTAAAAACAGTAAGTTGTTGTGGACTCCTAGCTTTATTATAACTTTCCATTTACTAAAATGAAGACTAATAATTGTGACCTTCTGTGCCTAGGTGATTGTAGAGTATATTTCACAACAACAGTGTAGGACTTATTACCTGAAACAATTATGAGTTCGTATTGATCCATCATCTTCAGTGATGTGTATATTTTAGGGCGCAGGTTGAAACAGGCACATAGATTTGCAGCATTCAATTCATGGTGTAAAAGAACAAGGTACTGTCACAGTACACATAGCATGCATATACATGATACAAGTGCTCAGCACCTATATACAGGTAGAAGTAATTGTACTTCAATCTAGACACTTGTTATATAATAATAAGTAAAAAATAAGAATCTTTACCACTATGGATTGCTTCTTGGTCACTCACCAGTCTCCTTCACACAAGCTGGATTGTGGCCTCCTCCTTTTAGCAGTGTCAGGGTTAATTTATATCATTTCTCACTGTTGCAGAAAACACAACCAGCTTCCCTGCATCTTCTAATTGAGATTAAAGAAGCACTCGGCTAATTAGCTCTAAGAAATTACCTTATAATTTAAACAGTTAGGTAAATGTTTTTCTTGCAAGGGTGATCAGTAGAAATGTGTTTGCCAAGTGCAGGCTCTAAATCTGTCTTGAAGTGAAAATGCATCTACAACATTGGATTTTTTTTGTATTTCAACTTTTTGCTAAAAATAATATAATGGAGGGACTGACAGTGTGGCTGTGTGGTGTCTCTGTTTGGTACAGACCATATTAAGACACCTAGTTAAGTTCATGATTCCTAATGTACCTCTGTATGCCTCTGGCCGCTGATTCATACAACAAATGCCAGACTTCCCACCATGCCATATTAGGGAGTTACCCTATGCTTTTAGTTAGAATATCTAGTAGAATATCTAGTAGTGTCGCTCTATGACCTCCTGCATTTGGCTCTTCTGTGTGTAAGACCTTGTACAAGCACTCATTACCTCACAACCATATTGTGAAATCCAAAACATTTTGCAAAACATGACATCAGTCAAAAGTAACGTCAGCATGTAATATCAAAAAATATACATTATGAACCACGTTGTGGGATTTAAATTTACTATTGCAAGGGTGAGTGCTTATATAAGGTAAAAATGAGCTATAGTTGGCATATGTTTATTGCAAATTTGCAATGCTTATGATAAATACTTCAAGAAAAGAAGCACAAGTTATGTACTGGGTCTGATCAATGGTAGAGGAGCTTCAAAACTAGCTCAAACCCATAGCAATCAATCTGGTCAATTTTATTATTTCCAAAGGTCCCCTTAAAAATGTATCTGGAATCTGTTCTACTGTGTACATGCTTTACCTTTATACTACCAAACCAAGTGCAACCACATGGCGTGATCGTGTCACAGTTGTGAAACAACCATGCTGCGATTGAGTACTGCGCAGCCAGGCGGGCCACAGCCCACACTGTTTAGCTGGTCTGCATTGCCTACGCCCAATACCACACAGCCGTTAACAGCGCAGAGCCACTAAACAGTGTGGTCTTCATTACTTTAGTTAGAGCCGGCTGGGATCCTCATAGCGACACGAGACTTGACCACAGTGAGGCTGCATCGAAAGCGTGACACAAAAGGGCTCTGTAATCATACCCTTCGGACCTGATAAATATACATTACAACTGTGATTAACAATCCACACCCCTAGCACCCAAGTTGCTTTTAAAAGATAAAACTGAAAGGGAGAGTATAAGGCCCTTTTCACACGGGCGTTGCGGGAAAACGTGCGGGTGCGTTGCGGGAACACCCGCAATTTTTCCGCGTGAGTGCAAAACATTGTAATGCGTTTTGCACTCGCGTGAGAAAAATTGCGCGTGTTTGGTACCCAAACCCGAACTTCTTCACAGAAGTTCGGGCTTGGGATCGATGTTCTGTAGATTGTATTATTTTCCCTTATAACCATGTTATAAGGGAAAATAATAATGATCAGGTCTCCATCCCGATCGTCTCCAAGCAACCG
The DNA here is from genome assembly GCF_014858855.1 of Bufo gargarizans. Lineage (NCBI taxonomy): Eukaryota > Metazoa > Chordata > Amphibia > Anura > Bufonidae > Bufo > Bufo gargarizans. The sequence goes on along the minus strand of NC_058085.1, from coordinate 203,288,365 downwards.
TGCGTGAAAATCGCACCGCATCCGCACTTGCTTGCGGATGCTTGCGATTTTCACGCAACCCCATTTATTTCTATGGGGCCTGCGTTGCGTGGATTATCGCACCGCAACGCACAAAGAGGAGCATGCTGCGATTTTCACGCAAAGCATAAGTGATGCGTGAAAATCACCGCTCATGTGAACAGCCCTATAGAAATGAATAGGTCGGTATTCAGTGCGGGTGCAATGCGTTCAACTCACGCATCGCATCCGCGCGGAATACTCGCCCGTGTGAAAGGGGCCTAAGGCCTCTTTCACATGGGCGAGATTTCTGCGTGGTGCAATGTGTGAGGTGAATGCATTGCACCCGCACAAGCAAGTTTTTTCACGCATGGTTGCTAGGAGACGATCGGGATGGGGACCCGATCATTATTATTTTCCCTTATAACATGGTTATAAGGGAAAATAATAGCATTCTTAATACAGAATGTATAGTAAAATAGGGATGGAGAGGTTAAAAAAAATATATAAACTCACCTCATCCACTTGTTCATGCAACCCGACTTCTCTTCTGTCTTCTTCTTTGATGCCCAGGAGGAAAAGGACCTTTGATGACGTCACTGCGCTCATCACATGGTCCGTCACATGATCCATCACCATGGTGATGGACCATGTGATGAGCGCAATGATTTCATCAAAGGTCCTTTACCCAGGTTCTGAAGAAAGAAGAGGAGATCCTCTACGCGACCAAGTGGATGGGGTGAGTTAAATTTGTTTATTATTTGTAACCCCTCAATGGACATTTTGCTAAGCATTCTGTATTAAGGATGCTATTATTTTCCCTTATAACCATGTTATAAGGGAAAGCAGTAAAATCTACAGAACACCAAACCCAAACCTGAACTTCTGTGAAGAAGTCCGGGTTCGGGTCTGGGTACCAAACATGCCGATTTTTCTCACGCGTGTGCAAAACGCATTAAAACGCTTTGCACTCGCGGGGTAAAATCAGGCATTTTCCCGCAATGCACCTGTTCCCGCACGTCACCCGCAACACCCGTGTGAACCCAGCCTTAGAAAGCCTGTGTGTTGTAAAAGTGGCATACACAAGTCACAGTGTTTTTTGCAAAAAAAATTGCAACTTTTTACTTGCTCAGTGGGAGGGGGCATGACCTCCTCGGACCAAACAAACATTATATTTTACGCTACAAACAGGAGTAAGGCCTTATTCACAAGTCTCTGTCCATGATTAAGGCTACATGCACACGACCGTGCTGTTTTTTGCGGTCCGCAAACTGCGGATCCGCAAAAAAACGGAAACCACCCGTGTGCTTCTGCAATTTGCGGAACGGAACGGACGGCCCATTGTAGACATGCCTATTCTTGTACGCAAAACGGAGAAGAATAGGACATGCTATTTTTTTGGGACGGTGCAACGGATGGGTTCATTGAAGTGAAGCTGCAAGGCGCTAAAAGATGATTGGTTATGCCGGTCCCAGCAACGACTTTGAGATGGAAAGTACCTGGGGGAAGAGTATACTGGCAGTCCTGCCTCTGTGCCTATAAATCCTCTCAGCGACATGAAACATCTATAATAAACTGGACATCAGGGGTGGCTTGGCCATGTACCGTACAGGGAGATTTCCCAGTGGGCGGATGCCCCAGGGGCCACATGAGCCCTCTTCACAGACGTTGGCCAGGAACATAACGATCGTATGCTCACAGAATTAATGCTAGGAGCACCAGGTACATGTGCACTTCGCCAGCAGCCGCAGGTCCCTTCTGAATTCAATTGTATCACCATCCTGATGGTCATAAGGCAGTATTTTGTGCTGCACTGTGGTATTTGGTATTGCTGGGGCGGTATTTTGTGCTGTACTGTGGTACTGCTGGCCCCACCTACTTTTAGCGCCCCGCCTTCTGTCAGTTAAGACTCGCCTACAACTTGGGACCACTTTTACTTTTTTCCAGGGCCACTTTAGGTTCCCAATCCGCCCTTGCTGGGCTTAACTATAGCCACAGCAGCCATAGCACTTGCTATGGGGCTCTGAGGTTGAGAACATTGTGCCTTTTTGTGAGGAATAACAATATGGTGGCTTTTTGCTATATATAGTGGTATTTTTTGCTATTTTTGGTGGTTGGGTCCCAATCTTATTTTGCTATGGGGCCCTATTAATTATAATTACACCCCAGCTAAATAGTCTTTCTAGTTTTTGAACATAGACTGGTTGAGATGCTGTATGCTGTCTATCTATATGTATTGGTGTCAGTCTATTGTGTCATGTGCCACTTGTGCAGGGGACACTGGGGGATTCACCTGTTCTGTGGACCAGTCTAAGGCTTCTTTCACACTGGCGTGTGCGCCCCGTTGCCGTATTGCGGACCTCATTTGCGGATCCGCAGTACACGGGTGCCATTCCATGGGCATTCCGCATCACTGATGCAGACCCATTCACTTGAATGGGTCCGCAAATCCGGAGATGTGGAATGGTGCGGAACAGAACCACGGAACCCTACGGAAGCACTACGGAGTGCTTCCGTGGGGTTTCGTCCCGTACTTCCGTTCCGCAAAAAGATAGAACATGTCAAATGAATGGGTCCGCAATCCGCTGCTGCATTTTGCACGTCAGTGTGAAAGAGGCCTAAGTCTGTGAATCACTGACGTGTGAATAGGACCTTAATCATACTACATGTCCACACCAGCTGAGCGTAGATTTGTTTTTCTGCTAGAAAATGAACCATCTTAAAAGTCCTGTGCTTTTTAAGTTGATGTGTCTCATTCCAGTGCATTTTTTTTATTTATTAAGATTGGAATATGATGAGTGTTCCTGAATTCAACCCTTTTTTTTGGTAGCAGAAAAATGCAGTTCATAGAAATGCAAAAAAAAAAAATGCCAGTGAATCTTAAGTTGTACACAATATGCATTACTGCCACAGACGCATGACTGTTGGTATTGCTTATCCTTTTGAGAGTGTAATATGCAGTATATACGTGGTAATGCTGGCTATACTTTTGAATGAAAAATACATGACTTCAAACATTGACTGCAGCAATCACCCTGTCCACTAGGTGGCATTAAAGGGCTATTCAGCAGGAGTATGACTGCTTCTATAGACTTCCACATGTAGGAATACAACAGTAACATGGGTAAAAAAAACAACTGAGGCCCAACTAGCAATCTATTCTTCTATACACATATTTCTGTTTGTTTTGCATGAAAGGAAAATATCTCCAAGCCTAAAATAATGTTCTACAAATGTTAAAACAGAATGCAGAAGAGGGTATGTCAGGAGAAGTGTACATGATTTAAAGACACAGAAATGAAAACCCTGCAGGTGATTGCTGACTTCATTGGAAATTTTGGAAAGGTACATTTCAGACACTTATAATTCCCAATTGAAGGTGAATGGAAAATAGTTGTGTTGCCTATTGGGGAATGAGTGGGAAGAATCAATATCAGTAGCTGTAGTGCCTTGGGCATGCAAGTGCTATTTGAAGTGGTATAAGTGTGAAAGTGTGTTTGTGTATGTTTTTAATCTTACATTTTTGGAAATTTGTTTAGCTATAAACTAATTTGTTAAACCTATTTGCTCCAATATGCACATTTCTTTTCAGCATGATCGTGATGAAGGGTCTGGAGATTTACCTGTCTCTCATTAACTCCTTCACAACTCATAGGGAAGTTAAATGAAGTGATTAATGAGTTTGGACACACACTGGCATGCACGGTGGTGTGAAATGACACAAGCAACTCTTTCACAGGGAAGATTCTGACAAAGTGTTGACAGTGACATCTTCACTGAGTCCTGTAAAAATACACTGGCAGGCAGCACCTCTGCAAGGCATTCACACTGTGGATTTCTACCAGAGCAATGACTATAATGTGTATGATCGTATCTGTCTGTGCACATGAGGGTGCAAACACTGAAGAGTGTTATTCTATATATGTATCATTTTTATATCAATGGGACAATGTGATCATTGATTTCTCATCGTCACAAAATAATAACAGCGCAGATTTACTGTTTTACTCTCGTATTTTAGACAGTTTTTCAGCCACCCAAAGAGGAGCATCATGGTTTATGTGCCAAAATGTGCAAAACGTTTTAGCCAAAAATGTGAAACTAAGGCCTCTTTCACACGACCGTTTTTTTTTCCGTTTTGCGGGCCATTTTTTGCGTTCCGTATACGGTCCGTATACCGAACCATTCATTTCCATGGTTCCGCAAAAAAACAGAATGTACTCCGTATGCATTCCGTTTCCGTATTTCCGTTTTTCCGTTAAAAGATAGAGCATGTCTTATTATTGCCCGCAAATCACATTCCGTGGCTCCATTCAAGTCAATGGGTCCGCAAAAAAAAACGGAACACATACGGAAATGCATCCGTATGTCTTCCGTATCCGTTCAGTTTTTTGCGGAGCAATCTATTGAAAATGTTATGCCCAGCCCAATTTTTTCTATGAAATTACTGTATACTGTATTTGCCATACCGAAAAACGGAACTGAAATGGAAACACAACGGAAACAAAAAACGGAAAAACGGATCCGTTTAAAACGGACCACAAAACACTGAAAAAGCCATACGGTCGTGTGAAAGAGGCCTAAGTCAAATTAAAGTTGTCTTAACATTTTTAGACAGGCCACAGATTTACCAATGATAATTCTGGTGCGTTAAAGGCAGTTTACCCAGTCTAACTACTAGTAGATCTGGGCCAGTGGGACATCTTTTTATGATTATATAAAGTATGCTGTTGAAGGATCAGGGTGTAAGGTTGGGTGCACAGACATGAGTTGTGTCCGGCCAATTGTTTAGGCCGGAGTGGGACACAACTGATGACATTTATGTATGCTTTGTGAACTGGTTTGGTGTTCAAAACCCGACAGAAAATAACTGCCACCCACATTTTTCTGTCCGGCACTGGGGAATGTTTAATGTTAAAACTGATGAGACAGATTCAGAAAAGGTTCCACTGAAAACCATTTCCCCATTTCTGGCATCATTTTCCCCCTGGGATTTCTGTAGCACATTGGAAAACTACAATTGGTGGCCGTATATATGGGAACCCATAAGGGACAAGTAAAGGATCTTACACTGCTGTTTATATTACTATGTTTCGAGGGTGTGGGAAGAATACAGCCATGTAAGCATGGGCCAGAACACAAAAACTTCAATAACAATTAAACCCAGGACATCAATGCTACAAGGCACCAGTGCTAATCAGTTAACATCCATGATGTCTAAGACCTCATTCACATGACCGTAGCTTTGGTCCAAGTCTGATCCACATTTATTTCAATGGGTCCGCAAAAAATGCGTATAGCACGCAGATGTTATCCATGAGCTGTCCATATCTGTATGGCCATTCCACACATTATAGAACATGTCCTATTCCTGTTTTGCGGACCAGAATAGGAAGTTCTAGTGATGGGAGTGAGAAAATTGCAGCATTCACACATCCAGTATCCATATTTTGTGGATCTGTGGATCTGTCGTTTGCGGATTGCAAAATAGATACATTCGTGTGCGTGAGGTCTTATGAGTGCTGATCATACCTTATCCTAAAGAAAAACAATAGTAATGGCTCATGTACACGGCCGTTGTGCAGCCGTTCCGTGCACTGGGGACCGCACTTTGTGGTCCCCAATGCACGGGCAATATCCGTGTGGCGTCCAGCACCGTAACAAATAGAACATGCTCAAGTGAATGAATCCGCATCCGTGATGCGGAGGGCATACGGCCGGTACCCGTGTATTGCGGACGTACTGTATGCAGACCCTAATACGTCCACGGCCATGTGCATGAGCCCTAACTGGATGAAAAACTCTGAGGTTCTTTGGCTGGGGTGGGAGTTGTTGCCCAATCATTTCATAGTTGAGGCATCCAAACCTTCTAATTTGCATGGGTACCTTTCTGTATAATGGATTTTCCCTTGGTGCTCTTTTTTCTTTTCAAGTCCATACTGATAGGATAATAGCCAGGCCTCCAGAAAAATAGCCAGGCCTCCTGAAATCCTCCTCCTCCTCCTGAAAAAAATCCTTTGCCATAAATGTGATAAAATTTGATTGCAAAATGCAATGAGACCTGATATGAATAGACTCTTAACACCACTGCGAAATGTGTCCAAGGTATAATCAATAAATGAATAATAAGGTACTGATTATTGTGACTGGCATTCAGTAGCATATGTGAACAACGCCTGAGCCCTGCAGCAGGCTACGACATGTTTTATCCACAACATCTGTCCATTTTGTGCCTGTGGAAACATCATTTCCTACCTGTAGCGATTGAGTGACATCTCATCCATTTCTGCACATGCATCTCTGCCCATTAATGCTGTACAATCAGCTAATCAAACACTATTCTCCTGTCTGCTGACACCAGGCTCTATTTGGTGTGTCAAGTGTTATAGTTGTCTGCCTGATGCTGATGTATGATAATTTATTTAAGCTTCACATACTAATTAGCTGCAGACTCCAATGTACCTGAGATTCCCACTCATCAGTGCTTGTGTGAATGGCTTGTTCTGATTTGGTCAGACTGGGCTATACGGTGTTATATTCCGCTAGAGGTGCTATACGGAGTAATGATGGGTGCCCTTTCATTAATCTTGGTTACATTACCTTTGTATTTGTATGCTGCAGACCTCTGCGGATTGAGAGAAACATAGAATTGTGAAAACATACATACTGAGATCTCAGGTATAGATTAATAAAATGACTCCTTTCAGTAGAACAAGGTATGGGGTAGGACATCTGCCAAAATAAGGGCTCATGCACACGACCGTATGCCCTCTGAGACATACAGTCCGCGAGCGGGCCATATGTCCCGGAGCGGCATACATAGTGAGCACGGGAGCGCACAGCATCATAGGTTACTATGATGCTGTGCGCATCGGACCGCCCACGGGGCTATTATATGATCATATGATCTTATAAGTGCAGGACAATAGTCCCGCGGGCGGCCCAATGCACACAGCATCATTGTAATCTATGATGCTGTGCGCTCCCGTGCGCACGATGTATGCCGCTCCGGGATATATGGCCCGCTCGCGGACTGTATGTCTCAGAGGGCATATGGTCGTGTGCATGAGCCCTAACATTATGGAACTGAATGTGATTATTTAAGGTTTTACATTTGTAATAATCTTTAGATGTATATAACTCAATTGTTCCTGATCATGGCAGATATCAGAACAAAATAATATGTTGCCATCATAGACACAAGGTCAATAGTTTATGGCCATCTTAAAGAGGAGCTATCACCTCTACTGACATGCATCTATTGTTATGGCTTTATGTTGTGCCATACCTCTTGTATTCCTAGTAGAAGCTTATGAATAAAGCTAAAGGTGGGTGTTGCTTGTGTCATGCACAATCTGACACTCTCCAATTAGTGCTGCCAAATGCCAATGGCAGAATGTGCAAAGACACACCCATAAAGGGGTTGTCTCACTGCAGCAAATTACATGTATTATGTAGACAAAGTGAATACAAGGCACTTACTAATGTATTGTGATTGTCCATATTGCCTCCTCTGCTGGCTTGATTCATTTTTCCATTGCATTATACTCTGCTCATTTCCAGGAATTATGGCCAACGCTGCAGGATAGGAGCTGCAATGCATGTGTACCTATGTGCACTTCCACAGTCCCTGCCACCAAAGAGGCCAGCACTTTCTCCTATAGTCTACAAGCACGGCTACCTCATATCTGCACTGCAACAGATGCAAGCCAGCAAACGAGGCAATATAGACAAGCACAGTACATTGGTAAATGTATTAACGTTCTCTACATAATAAATGCCATTTACTGAAGTGAGACAATCCCTTTAAGGCCTCTTTCACACTACAGTTTTTTGCGTTCCGTATACGGTCCGTTTTTTGCGTTCCGTATACGTTCCGTATACGGAACCATTCATTTCAATGGTTCCGCAAAAAAACGGAATGTGTTCCGTATGCATTCCGTTTCCGTTTTTCCGTTCCGTTGAAAAGATAGAACATGTCCTATATTTGGCCGCAAATCACAGTCCGTGGCTCCATTCAAGTCAATGGGTCCGCAAAAAAAACGGAACACATACGGAAATGCATCCGTATGTCTTCCGTATCCGTTCCGTTTTTTGCGGAACCATCAATTGAAAATGTTAGGCCCAGCCCAATTTTTAATATGAAATTACTGTATACTGTATTTGCCATACGGAAAAACGGAACGGAACAACGGAACGGAACAACGGAACGGAAACGGAACCACAACGGAAGCAAAAAACGGAACAACGGATCCGTGAAAAACGGAACGCAAAACACTGAATTCAACATACTGTAGTGTGAAAGAGGCCTTAGGCTGAGTTCACACAGGCGTGACGTTTTAGCTCAGGATGCATTCAGTTAAAAACTTGCGATTTTTGTTTAAAAACAAGTCAGTTTTCACAGCGATTGCGTTCAGTGTTTGCGTTTTTTCTGCGCGGATAGCATCCAGATGACATGCGTTATTAACGCATCCCCATTCATTTCTATGGGCCCTGTCCTGCGTTACAAACGCAGAATATAGAGCATGCTGCGATTTTAAAGCATTGCAGAAGTGATGCGTGAAAAAAAACGCTCATGTACATAGCCCCATTGAAATGAATGGTGCCGGATTCAGTGCGGGTGCAATACGTTCACCTACCGCATTGCACCCGCGCGGAAATCTCGCCCGTGTAAAGGCAGCCTAACTGGTAACACCTAGTCATGCCTTCATTCATAAATTTCTAGAAGGAATAATAGGGGAATAGCACAATATTCAGTCCCAAGAAAAAAAAAATCTAAATTGCTTTTTCATGCGCAATACAACTATTTACTAAAACAGACTTTTCAGGAGAGGTGACAGCTCCTCTTTAAAGTCTACTTTCTAATACTGTTTGTGACTTTTTATATCTTTATGATTTGTATTATTTATAAACTTTTTTTTGTTACCTTATTTTTGTATTTATTTTTAGTCCCCGTTGGGGACTCTAAACATGGCGTTGTCTGATTGCTTCTCCCATAGACTGCATTTAAGCAGTCTGTGGGAGAAATACTATGCTCCTCTCAAGCCCAAGGCTGCCATAGCAACTTAATGGCTCTTGCGATCTTGCGGCATGGGAGCCATCCAGGCCACTAGAAGCACAACACTCGCAGCAATTGACTGCTCAGATGACCAATTGACCACGACTACTGATGGGTTAAAAGTCCATGATCAACTGTAAAACAGCAGGCACTCGGTGGTTATGGCACCTGCCTAGCTTCTGAGCAGGCACCATCTTTAAAGACCCAACAATCCAGCGTACACGTATCCCCACAGTCGGGAAGGGGTTAAAGAGGACCTGTCACCACTCATGACATGTCTTCTTGATTAAAACTTGTATTCCCTATGTAAAAAATAAATCTGGAATGTCTTTTGTAATAACTCTGAAATTTCTGCTAAATGTTAGTGAATCCACAGCTGGGCGATTCCATTGCCCTAGTCAAAGGAGTGCATCCATACCCTGTCAGGAGCGATTGGGCAATGCTAGTGTGTAGGGACACACCCCTAAATGGTAAGCTCAGTTGTCAATGTATTTATACATTTCTAGGCAGATTGACAAATGAACAACATAGCTGAGAAATATCAGAAAGGTGCTCCAGAATTGTTATTTCACGAAAAATAGTGTTTACTGAAAGAGACTTGTCAGGAGAGCTGACAGGTCTTCTTTAAACCAGATAGTGTAAGCACCTAAGTGGTGGTTGTATTTTACAGTATAACTCTATGTTTATGCAGGGAAATTGATGCTTTGTGTCATAAAAATGTCATATATTATGAAGTAAGGCCCTCTTCACATATATCAGTTGTATCAGGCCAGGAGCTGGACACAACTGACATATATGCACAGCACTTCAGTGCAGAAATCCGGCTTCTATACATTGATCACGCAGGATAGAAAAACGGAGCATTCAGGGTAGAAAACTATGGGGCCAGTTCTGGCTTCAATTCCCCTCTGGCGTTTTCTGCTTCACACCGGAGGGGAACTGAATCAGATCGGGGCCCTTAATAAGGCTGGTTTCACGTTGCGGATTGGGGCCGGATGCGTTCAGGGTGCGTTCAGTGAAACTCGCACTATTTTGCAAGCAAGTTCAGTCAGTTTTGTCTGCGGTTGCGTTTAGTTGTTCAGTTTTTTCCGCGCGGGTGCAATGCGTTTTGATGCGTTTTTCACGCGCGTGATAAAAAACTGAATGTTTACAAACAACATCTCTTAGCAACCATCAGTGAAAAACGCATCGCACCCGCACTTGCTTGCAGATGCAATGCGTTTTTCACGCAGCCCCATTCACTTCTATGTGGCCAGGGCTGCGTGAAAAACGCTGAATATAGAACATGCTGCGATTTTCACGCAACGCAGAACTGATGCGTGAAAAACAACGCTCATGTACACAGACCCATGAAAATGAATGGGTCAGGATTCAGTGCGGGTGCAATACGGTCACCTACCGCATTGCACCCGCGCGGAAAACTCGCTCGTGTGAAAGGGACCTAAGGGTATGGCCACACAGAGCGGCTGTGATATGGTTGGGTTGTGGCCGTGCTGTGGTCAAGAACTGCGTGGCCTTTTAGCCACAGCTGCCTTTCTCTGACCCTGGGTTCACACCTGAGCGTTTTTTGCAATAGTAAACGCGTGTTTGACGCGCGTTTGGGTGATTGACAGCAGTGTTGTCCAAAGAGTCTATGGCCCAAACGCGCGTCAAACGCCCCAAAAAAAGCTCCTGAACTTGCTTATGCGTCGGGCGTTTCACAGCACGTTCAAACGCGCTGTAAAACGCTCAAGTGTGAACCAGGGCCATAGGAAAGCATTGGTATTCACGTGTTGAGCGTTTTACAGCGCGTTTGAACGCGCTGTAAAACGCTCAAGTGTGAACTTAGGGTTAAATAATGAGGACCGACTATACAGTGTGCCCCTCATTAGTTAAAGGGAACCTGTCACTGGGATTTTGTGTATAGAGCTGAGGACATTGGTTGCTAGATGGCCGCTAGCACATCCGCAATACCCAGTCCCCATAGCTCTGTGTGCTTTTATTGTGTAAAAAAAAAAAAAAAAATTGACACATATGCAAATTAACCTGAGACGAGTCCTGTCCCTGAGATGAGTCAGGGACAGGACTCATCTCAGATTAATTTGCATATCTATCAAATCAGTTTTTTTTACACAATAAAAGCACACAGAGCTATGAGGACTGGGTATTGCGGATGTGCTAGCGGCCATCTAGCAACCCATGTCCTCAGCTCTATACACAAAATCCCGGTGACAGGTTCCCTTTAAATGAAAGGCGGCTGCGTGGTTCTTGACTGCAGCATGCCCTCTCCGTGTGGCCGCACCCTTATAAAGATTGTAGTTGCAAAATGCACCAAATTTATTAAGAGGTAGAGACCTCATATTAAGTTTGGCACATGATGTGATGGCAGCCCATATGCCATAAAGAAACTGGCATAAATGTGAACTATAATGTATGCCAGATTCTGGTATAAATTATAGCATGTGTGACAGGCTGTGGGAGGTCGCGGCCATCCTGCAAAGCCCACCCAAAGTAAAAATGTGTAAATGATGCTATATATATATGGCATACGCTATAATTTTCAACTTTTTTCACATCACAAAAGTGGTATAAAACGCTTAATACAAGTGAATGGGACCGCATCAGTGATGTGGAATGCACACGGCCGCTGCCCCGTGTATTGCAGGCCACAATACGGCCGGGGGGATACACATGGTCGTGTGCAAGAGGCCTAATTCTGTATCCATTGGGGCAAATTCGGAGACAGAATCACAGAACGGAACCATACAGAAGCACAACGGAGTGCTTACGTGGCTTTTCGTTCCGTGCTTCCATTCCGCAAAAAGATTAAAGTGAATGGGGTCGCAATCCGCATGCAGCATCCCCACGGTCGGTGCCCATGCATTGCGCTACGCATATTGCGGTCCACAGCACAGGCACGGTCAGCGCACATTTGTGTGCAAGAGGCCTTACTGTTTTGGAAACAAAATGAATGGACAGGAACAATCCATCCTGATCCCCGCTTCTCCTGAAATCAGGCAATCATCTTAGCTCCATGATCTGCAAAATTGTCAAGATGGGCACTCTAGAATCTAATATCACCAACCCGATTTAGACATATTTGATCTAGCCTCAGTGAATATTGAAGAATTTAGAATTAACCATATAATCATTGCATACTGTTTTTAAGTCTGCTCCAGTATTCTGATTTTATCTCCAGTATCATTTGCCATTTGACCATTGTTCCAAGTGATCCTGGAGGCCATTCTGCTGTTTGTGAGTGAGTACTAAAGCCCAAGAGCCTTGACATATTACTGGCAGTGTACTCCTTGAGAATCCAGCACATATGACGTCACAATACAGGCAGATAGGCTACATGCCGAAAATAAACCCTTTACCTCCCCTAAAGATCTTGTCACAGCACAGCCTAATTATGAGGATGTCCCAGTGCACCTTACATATGTGCACCATGCCCTGGTCTCCTGATTCCCTATAACAGGATACTGTTACATCCTTAGTCTAGGCTGCAGAAGGGGGATTAAAAATGGCCCAAGATAACATATTTCACAACTGGTTTTTACGGTTTCTTCAAATCTGAAGAATTATTCCTGTAAAACACAAGATTTAAGTGTGGATAAAGTAACAATTTCAGGAGCCTGAATTTGTCTCCCAGTAAACCTGATAAGATCTCCCCATTCTAAGAGGCTTTGGAGACAATTGTTTTCTCTGCTCGCAGTTTATATGGATGCTCATGGAGTTTGGAATTACATGCCAGATAAGCCTGTCTTTTCTGGAAACAAACACATCATCTCCTTTTATCTATCTAAATATATTCATCTGAAGACACATTCCTTGTTATAGATCAGAGATTGTTTCCGACTCTAGAAAAATGAATTGGAGTCGAATTACAAACCAAGCCTGGCGGGAGAAAAGAATATGGTCCATCAAGATCAGCAGAAGAATAAATAAAGCACATCTTTGAGAGGTCATTAAACTTTTTTTTAGTGTGGGTAGTCAACGACAATGTCATCCCCTTGGTCTCTCTCATCAGAAAATTAAGATAAAATAGAACATTTTTCTGCCTGCACAAAATGGCACATTTACATAATTAGTGTAAGCACGTGATTAGTACTAATAACGGGTAATAAAATGGCTTTTTCTTTTTCTAGACAAAGGCTGTGAGCCTCTAGGCTTCAGGCGTTCCGGAGACTTTTTGCACTGAGGTGCAATGTCAGTGAATGACATTGTGTGAAAGTAGTGGCGACGCCTAGTGGTGAAAAGGGAAGTCACGAACAGGGCGCAATCTAAGAAATAGATGAAGACTGGATGGGATCAGTTTGGAGTTATCCGGCTTCCTGGTACATTACCTCCTTTTTTTTCCTGACATCCAATGACAGCAATAGCAATAGCGTTGTATTGTTATTTTCTTTTTTCTTTTCTTTCTTTTATTCTCTACAAATCAATAGATTTTGTAGAAAAAATACAAAACAAAAACTAAATGAAACGACTTGACGAACAGCAAAGTGGGACGTGTATATAATTGCAATCCATTTAAGACTCTTTCAAGTATTTGCACTCGCAGGTTCCTGTAGGCGTCCATTCATTTCATTGTGATCATTAATTTGCGCTTTTATTTGACACTGAAGATTTGTGACAGAATTGTCAGCTTATCTTTAAGTCATCTTGTCAGGATGAAGAAGACAGTTTAAAAGATTCAAAAGCAATTCGATTTGTCTCAGGGTGGAAAAAAAATTATATTATGCAAAATATTTAGTACTTTCCAGAATGCTGATACACTTCTCCCGTACGGCTATAGAGAGCAATATTTACCATAGACACACTACATCTATCGAATTTATGGAGATAACTGAAACATGTATTAGAAAGGGTCAGAAGAGCAAATTCTATGGAAAAATAGGAAGCGGGGCTGCAGAGGTGTGTATGTGTGGACACATATATATATATATATATATATATATATATATATATATAGCAGTAGGAGTAGCAGTGGGAAATCAGGCAAAAACAAATAAATCCCAAAAATAAATGCATATTATATCTCGGTGGTGTGTGTGTGTATATATATATATATATATATATCCGTGGTGTTCCTGTGTGTGTGTGTGTATATATATATATATATATATATATATATAGGTGATGTTCCTGTGTGTGTGTATATATATATATATATATATATCCGTGGTGTTCCTGTGTGTGTGTGTGTATATATATATATATATATATATATAGGTGATGTTCCTGTGTGTGTGTATATATATATATATATATATATATATATCCGTGGTGTTCCTGTGTGTGTGTGTGTGTGTATATATATATATATATATATATATATATATATATATACATAAATTCTAACTATAGTGTACAGTATACAATTGCATGCGGTTTTACTATAAAGCCATTATTTTTATCGGGTTTTATGCTAACTGGTGCAACATTTATCTTTATGGTTACAATGAGGAGTTAATTTACATAGATCAGCTACTGAAGAAAACTATGTTCAGAGGCGTTTTTGTTTAGAGGTTTTTTACATATACAGAATATGTAAAAAATAAATAAATAAAAACGCGTATATATGTAAAAAAAAAAAATCTAAATAAAAACGCCTCCAGACTAATATATATATATATATAAAGAAAAAAAGCAGCACACAATAAATACGAGTGCAAATCCTCCTAGGGACCTGAGACCAAGTGTATATATATATATATATATATATATATATATATAACAAAGAAAATCCGCAGCACTCCTTGAAGTATAAAAAATGGGTAATTTTATTCACACGTCAAAATTAGACAACGTTTCGGTTCTCTCACAGAACCGAAACGTTGTCTAATTTTGACGTGTAAATAAAATTACCCATTTTTTATACTTCAAGGAGTGCTGCGGATTTTCTTTGTTGTTCACGTCCTAAATCGAGGGACCACCGCAGGCACCTTACAGCTACAGCTGCATGTCTAGGGAGTGCTGCCTGACTTTTTCTATGTATGTATATATATATATATATATATATACACACATACACACACACACACACACACACTTTGAATGTTTTATTGCATTGGATGATACTAAATACTATGAGGTGGTTAAATATTATAGCACCAAACCTTGAGAGTGCACAGTATATGGGGTGGTGAATTTGATACAATCTATCTGGAGTCCCAGGTGATTTGTCAGGGTGCCATGTCTTGGAGCAGCGGGTCTTTCTTGCCCCAGCCGCCGGCTTCCTATCACAGTTAAATCCGCTGCGAAGTCTTGTAGACATTTCCAGGCTATTGGGACAAGCACATACTTTGGTATAATCACCTCCCCGGCATGTGCTGAATGCCGGTGCCAGCCTGTGTGCCCTGCATTCCCAGGGCGCATAGACCGTGCCAAACATGGTAATGTTGTTATCCTTTTGTGGCCAGGTGTGGGCACCGAAGCATACGTAGAAATGCAGTTCTCTACAGTACATAATGCCGACAGTTCAGCTACAAGCAGCGGGACAACTGTGAGTACTGGCTTCATTGGCCTGGATCACAAGCACTGCGTGTAGGACCATGAGCAGTCCCTGGACACAGCTTCTGGGACAACAGCTATTTTTATTAGGAGTCCCTCTCCACAGCTTCTGGGACATGAGATAATTGTGCACTGTGTTGTAGGACCATGAGTAGCCCCTGTCGACAGCTTCTGGGACATCAGGCAATATGAGCAGCCCCTGTCCACAGCTTCTCGGACATCAGACAATGACTATGAGCAGTCCCTGTCCGCAGCTTCTGGGACATCGGGCAATGACTATGAGCAGCCCCTGTCGACAGCTTCTGGGGTATCAGACAATGACTATGAGCAGCCCCTGTCCACAGCTTCTGGGGCATAAGACAATGACTATGAGCAGCCCCTGTCCACAGCTTCTGGGGCATCAGGCAATGACTATGAGCAGCTCCTGTCCACAGCTTCTGGGACATCAGGCAATGACTAGGAGCAGCCCTTGTCCACAGTCTCTGAGACATCAAGTAATGACTATGAGAAGCCCTTGTCCATAGTTTCTGGGGCATCAGGCAATGACTATGAGCAGACCCTGCCCACAGCTTTTGTGACATCGAGTAATGACTATGAGCAGCCCCTGTCCACAGCTTCTGGGACATCATGCAATGACTACGAGCAGACCCTGTCCACAGCTTCTGGGACATCAGGCAATGACTATGAGCAGACCCTGTCCACAGCTTCTGAGGCATCAGGCAAAGACTATGAGCAGCCCTTGTCCACATCTTCTGGGACATCAGACAATGACTATGAGCAGACCCTGCCCACAGCTTCTGGGACATCAGGCAATGACTATGAGCAGCCCCTGCCCACAGCTTCTGGGACATCAGGCAATGACTATGAGCAGTCCCTGTCCACAGCTTCTGGGACATCAGGCAATGACTATGAGCAGTCCCTGTCCACAGCTTCTGAGACATCAGGCAATGACTATGAGAAGACTCTGTCCACAACTTCTGTGGCATCATGTAATAACTATGAGCAGTCCATGACCACATCTTCTGGGACATCAGGTAATTATACACTGCGAGAAGGACCATGAGCAGTCCCTGTCCACAGTTTCTGGGACATCAGATAATTCTATGAGCAGTCCCTGTCCACAGCTTCTAGGACACATCTAACGTCTGTATACATCATAGGAGACACTATATACAGATACAGTTATTACAGCTGAACACATTACACTTGTCCACAGTGAGTAACCCCCAAAAAAAAGAGTGAAAACCAATATACAACAACAACTAACCTCCCACAATGCGCCACTTACTGTATGTGTGGACCTTATCTCATCCAGCAAAGCCACCATTACAGGTCGTATTCTCTATTTCCCAGCTCTGGGACTCCGGGTGTAGAAAACCATGCATTCAGCTCTAGATTATTACAGCTCTGTACCCAGAGAGGGGGAAATAAACCGAGAGGACACTACAAATATAACTGCACATTTCCCGGCTCCTTCCTGGGAGTTGGAGGCTTTTTTCTCTCCTGTAAATGTAAATTACTTCGAAATGGGAACAATCTGCAGATGCGATATATAGATATGGATATATAGATATATTTAAATATATAGATATATGATATATTTAAATATACAGATATATGATATATAGATATTTGTGTCCCGGTACAAATAAAGACGGAGCCGTGTGTAAAGCAAATATAATGTTCTTTTTTAATATTGGAAAGCAATACACTGAGTTTGGTACAAGAGGCAGAATGACCGCTGGAGGGTGGAAATGACAGAACTAAATAAGGTAAATTAGGGATGGTTTTTTGTTTGTTTGCAATAAAATTAGTTCTTTTTTCCCCTCCCCGAATACATACAAAAAATACCAATTTCTTCCTTTTTTTGTTTTATTACACCTTAAAAATAACTGCAACTGGAAATGGTGACAAACTGCTGGCTGTTTAGTAAGAAACATGCACTGGATGGAGGGAGATTCTGGAGGGACATGAAATAAGGTACAATACAAGAAAAGAAGTCATTCTTCTAAGGAACACGGAGAGAAGGTGATGCCTTACTGTGCCCCTGCCCTGTAAAACACTAGGGGGGAGATGCCACTTTACCTATCCAGAAATGCACTTTAGGAGGCGTCCTGCTTGGAGCTAACAGAAATAAATAAGTGTCCGTGGATCCAGTCCTCAGATGAACACCAAAATCTAGGTTTTTGTTTCTTTCATTAGAAAATAAGAAAAATACTTAATAGCGTCTGTAATGACCAGGGGTAGCGCCCCCTGGTGGAAGTCACTGGTATCCTAGAGCAGAGGCTGTGGTAAGTCTTTGGCCATACAGTGCATATGGCGAGTAGTAGTGTCCTGTGGCTGCAGGCATTGGCACTGGGGCACCACCTGAGGGTAGTGGACTCTTAGAGTATGGATGGTAGCGACTGCTGCTTAGTCCCAAGGGGTGGTGGTGAGGGCTACGGAGGGTTAGGTGGCTGGGGGAGGCCCCTGCGGGTGGCATGTGCATGTGGCAGGCCATGGCAGCCGCTGCCAGGGATGAAGAACTAGGGTACCCGGGTAACAATTTGTCCGTTGCTCCGGGGAAGGCGGTGTGTGTCCGCAGGTGGCCAAGCAGCTCCTCGGAGGAGGAGAATCGCTTATCACAAGGGCCCGTAGCTGATACCCAGTTACATACATGCGGCAAGGGGTCGTTTGGAAGCATGAAGCCGTAAGGGTAGAGAGGGTGCCCAGGTAGAGATGGCGGGGAGACCCCGTGCAGAGCATGGCTGGGGTACACAAGTGGGTATCCGGATTTCAGGTCGTGGCTGCAGGTGGCACTGGCGCCCAGCTGGGAGGTGCAGTGATAGCTGAGGCAGTAAGGGTCTCTGCACAGGCTGGCAGTCATTACAGAGGGTGGAGATGCCCCTGTCAGGGGGCTAGAGGCGGCAGATTTGCTGGAACATCCCAGGCTATTCAGCTGCGCACCCACTAAAGAATTCCCCTTGGTGTGGTCCAGAGAAACTCCATGAGCCAGAAACTGCGGGGGGTAGCCGGCGTAGGCTCCAGTGAGGGTTCCTGGGTAAGACATGCCAGCCGGGGGCAGAGGGAAGACCGTGTGGCCCGGCTTATAGGGAGACACCGGGGCCACCAGGCCGGATCCCAGGACGGAGCTGGAGGAGGACGAGACCGGGGTGGGGGACGGAGCCGCAGACAGGCTCTTACACCCCGCCGCGCCCTCCGGGTGAGTCTGGGGCAGCTCCGTGCTCAGCCTCCCGTGCCTGCCGCCCTCAGACTGGCTGCTCTTGGCGCACTGCTCCGTCTCCTTCTTGTCCGCACTCTCCCCGCACGTTTTGGGCTCCGAGGAGGGAGTTGGGGTGCGGGGTGAGCTGGGGCTGCCAGTCCTGGGGGTGAAAGGAGGGCAGGCGGCGCTGGGCACTCGGAACCCGGACTTATCCCCGGCGGACGACTCCTTCTTCTCCGGGTTCTTGGAGTAGGGCTTGAAGCTGGACTTGTCCTCGGCGCCGATGTCACTTAGTTTCAGGGGCCCAGATTTCGCCTCCTTGTCGGGGGTCGCGGAGGATCCGGTCACCGAGGACAGCTTGGACGGTGTAGGGTCCGGTTTCCCGATCTGGGAGCAGGTCTGCGCCAGAAGGGCGAGGGGGCTCTTCTTGGCGTCCAGCTGGAGAGGAGAGAGTAATTAGACTTGGTTAGGTGTCACCCCAATACCAGGACTGTCCCGCCACCCCCTGACATCACAAGTGACCTAGGAGCCAGGACCAGAACCGGTGCCCGACATGGCAATGGGAATAAGGCGCAGGTTATACTAGGGCTATGGCCGCTCTTACCTCTATGGTGTTGACCGGGGTGGAGGGCAGGGGCTGCAAGTACTCGGGGTGCAGGATGTGTCCAGTGCGGGCTGTCAGCATCTTGAGCACTTTGATGGGCAGCCGGCCGGCCTGGCGCAGGGGGTCACTGGGCGGCACACGGTGCACGAACGCTCCGTTACTAGCCGAGGCGGATCCGCTTCTCGTCCCCGCGCTCTCTCCGCTTTCAGGACTCACACGACTTGCAGAAGCCAGTGGCGAGCAGATCATGTCCCCCGCACAGGCATTGGGGTGACCGGGAGGCAGGGGGAGAGGCACCCCGGAGCTTGCAAGACAACAACCGCTCCCGTAAGAAAACGACTCCAGTCCAGCTCGTCCGGCGCAGTATGTGCTCCAGCGGCTATATCCGTAGAGGTAATGCGATCAGGTACAATCCAGCGCTCCAGTCCCGGAGCAGAGCGCGCACTGAGAGCAGCAGCCGCACTTCTGCCAGACAAACTCACTTCAAACGCCTCGGAATTAGAGCTGAGATTAAAGCCTTTGCCGCCTTCCAATCAAATAGGACCCCGAGGTGATTGGAGGGTCAAGGGGATGTGACGTCCCCCTTCTCGCTGCCTCTAATGCTCTGCTCTTTCTCTCGATCCCCCTCCCTCCTCCTAGTGGTTTCGCCTCTTCGCTCGAAGCGCTGGCTCCAGTTTACGTTTTCTGCTTCACGTCCCCGCCGCCCTAACTTTTCTGCCTGCATCGGTCTCGTCCCACTTCTAGGATGGAGGAGAGGTCAGGCCGCCGCACCCAGTGATGTCATGTACAGCTCTGCTGATGTCACCGCTGGGAGAAGGCACCACACCATTGTACCTAGGACGGTAAGGTGAGCCAGCAAGCAGGATTGTAGGAAGGCGGGGGGCTCTCAGCATACCAGCAGAGGCGCAGGAGGTGATCTCTGCCTTGGAGATCCTAGTCACTCCAGCTGTGGTAAAACTACAACTCCCAAGATGTAGACTTGTTTGGCTGTTCTCAGAACTCCATAGAAATGAATGGAGCATGCTGGGAGTTGTAGTTTCACCACAGTTGGAGTGCTGGAGGTTAGCCATCAGACCTAGTCTATATTGACCCAAGTCTAAATACTGGTCCCAGTCTACACAGCACAGCTGGTCCCAGTCTACACAGCATAGCTGGTCCCAGTCTACACAGTTCAGCTGGTCCCAGTCTGCACAGCTGAAAGGTATGTGAGCTAAACTGGCTAGTGGAAAAACTGGCAATATATATATATATATATATATATATATATATATATATATATATATATATATATATATACAAACATAAAATAACCAGAAATGTAAAAAAAAAAAAAAGTTTATTAAAATCTGAAGTACAGTAGATAGAAATTGCCAGGAATGTTGTAAGTGACAGAAATGCGGGTCACACACTGGCCGGGGGTCACTGCCATAGCCATTGGCACAACGCTTGTTACCCCCAAGGGGCTTTGGGGACAGCTGTGGCCCCAGTGTAGATCCTGCAAACATCAGGGGGTCTGCTGATAAATGAGCCCAAACTGGCAGTCACCCTCCTCCTCCTCTGTCTTGATCCATCTTTATTTACTTATGTAGCCAGTGTGCGCCAAACTGATCCCAGTGGCTTACGTTGTCTGGTAGATTTGGCGCATGGGGGAGACACTGTTGTCTTATTTTACATCACCTTTCAGTAGGTGCAATTTATGACAGGCTTTAGGTGCACCCATGTTCGTAAACGTGGGCCTACAATCATAACTGCTTCAAATTAGTAAATGTGTCCCAATCTGTTGTGTTGCCAAGTAGCGTCCATTTCCTCCATTAAAGGGGTTGTCTCACTTCAGTAAGTGCCATTTATCCTGTAGAGAAAGCTAACACAAGCCTCTTACTAATGTATTGTGATTGTCTGCATTGCTTCTTTGCTGGCTGGATTCATTTTTCCATCACATTACATGCTGTTCGTATCCATGGTTATGACCAGCGCTGCAGCCCAGGTAAGAGGTGTCTTGGTGGAAACTGCTGGCAATGGGGCCTTTTTGCCTTGGTCCAGCGCATGAGGGAGACGGGTGCTTATTACTATAGTGTGCAAGCATGGCGACCACTGCTGGATTGCAGGGTGGTCATAACCATGGAAACCAGCAGTGTATAATGTGATGGAAAAATGAATCCAGCCAGAAAAAGGAAACGATATGGACAATCACAATACATTAGTAAGTGCCTTGTACTAACTTTCTCTACATAATAAATGCCACAGACTGAAGGGAGACAACCCTTTAGCCCCAGAGGTATACCTGTCTGAAAGCTATTGGATTCCCAGTGAAATGCTTCTCTCCGGTGTCATGCTAGGACATGCTACCTGC